>NC_135171.1:17572923-17872923 GCF_041146795.1 Maylandia zebra
GGGTCCTTCTAGCCGACCTGCTCTACATGTAGAGAATGCGCCAGAACATGCTTGGACTGTAAAGCACCTAGTCAGCTGGAAATGGAGTATTAATGAATGTAAATGTATTAGGATAAGTGATGTATAATTCAGATGAGTGAGGGTGAGGGGGGTTTGTGTATATAAGATGGGGTGTGAACGGGGATTCACATGCCAGAACTGAATATTCATCGATCCGAATGAGACATAAGCAGCTCTTTTCCTAGAATGGAGAGAGGTTATAGCTAGGAAAGTGGGTAGGAAAAAGAGGAAGAGAAAATAAAAGACTGAAGGAAAGGGCAGTGTGAATTATTGATAAATCACCTTATTGACATTTACTCTAGTTAATACAGATGTAAGTAGAGGACTGAAAGAGAATGAAAAATGACAGAGACGGGGAAGCAAGAAAGGAAAGAAGAAAGTAAAGTTAAGGAAGTGAAATGGTCACCCCCGTGGCCCCATTTCTGATTACTGACACCGCTGAAAGCCCCAGGATATGCCTCTGCGCTCCTATTGTGCCAGCTAAAGGACTCTTCTCGGGAGCAGCCGGAGGCCAGCAGCACAGTTTATGTTGTGGATGGATTTCTCATTGATTGGTTGTGCTGCCGGATAGCCTCAGTCTCCCAGCAGCAGCAGCAGCAGCAGTCATATTGGTGTTATTGAGCAGCAGTTAAATATAATCCCATTTACACATGACATGAGGCACGATTAGAACAGATTACACCTAATCCCATCAGATGGAAAGATCAGCTAACAGGGCCCGTGACATTTACGTGCAGCGCATACATTTTTGTGCGTGCGTGCACGTGCACGCTTGTGCGTTTGCATTCATAAGTGTGCATGTGTTTGCACACTTGTGGGGGGTCGATATTAAGATAACAATCAATGACCTTCATTTCTTCCCCTTGACTGAAATACCTCATTTGTTCAGTGTAATGAACTCCTCCTTCTCTCCTCCCTTACCGGATTTACCCACTCTGTCTCTTTATTGTGGCGTTTTTGTTTTGTTTCTTTTTTTCCCACTTTCCTCGCAATCGCTGTTTTTGCTCTGCTACACCGTGGAACAGTGGAAAAGCTTTTTATATCCCACACATCACAGCCTAGTTACAATCAATAGCATTTATGTCTGCTTGAATCAGAGGGTTCGTGAGCAGTACGGGCACCATCCACGCGCCCCTGTCGCCACACACACACACACATGCACACATACGTATGAACCCGTGCGCATGTGCCGCCCACACACACACACATGCACACACACATCTGAAATCATCCATCTTCTCCATAACATAATTAGAATCAGCAGCTCTAAGATGACTCACGCTGCTCGAGACAGAGACTAAACTCGGCTTTGATGGGAGGGTGGGGGTCTCCACTCCACTAAGAAACTGGCAGGCTCACCCCCCAAAACAGAACAGATTTAAGGTGTCAAAGAAAATCAGCTCAAAGTAAATTCAATTTCACTGCTCACAGTGTTCTGAGTAAATTGCAATCATCTAAATCCATATACATATATGAGAAGGGAAGGAAAGGAAAGGAAAGGAAAGGAAAGGAAAGGAAAAGAGATTAGATGAAAGGAGAAACACAGGTTAAGATAGCAGCAGAGGGAACAGATGAGATGAGCAGATCAGAAAAAGTGGAGGGGAGAATGGGGGAACCAAACAAGCCTTAAAAGAGAAAATGAAGAGATGGTGTGATAACAGGGATAAAGACTAGAGGTTGATGAAGACGAGGACAGTAAGAGGAAGTGTATGAACGTGTGTTTGTGTGCATGTGACTGCCAGAGAAAGAGCGAGAGAGCATTCGTGAGTATATGTTAGTTTATTGATTGTTAACGCGTCTGTTCTCTCTCTGTTGCGGTGAGATAAGGCAGAGAAAGCATTTTTCAGCGTCCTACACACACACACACACACACACACACACACACACACACACACACACACACACACACACCTGTCCTTAATGTTTGAAAGTGTAATGATTGATTGCTGGGTAGCAGGTTTGACATTGAGCCCAAAGAACGCACGGCGGTGGGTCCTGCCACCTTTGATATCGTTATAGCCTCCGTGTCTCACGTGTACGTGTACATGCATGGCTCCTGGTGTGCGCCTGTGTGTTTGTGTGTGAGCATCCTGATAGGTGTATATGGAATGGGAGCTTAGAGGCCAATGTTCCTGCCGTGCCAATAAATCACCCTACTAAAATATTAACATGTAGGAGCCGGAGTCTATGTATGAGTGGGGAGGGAGCACATGAGACCAGCTCACTTGACTGTGGGAGAGTAACGCTGATGTCACTGTGTACACCAAGAACATGTTTTTTTTTTCTTGTTTGAGTTGAGCAATCCAGAAGTTTTTGGGTACTACGGGAAGTTTTAGGAATGCAGCACAAAACTCATGTTCTGTTCAGTATCCCAGAGAGCTGCATTGCTGCTAGCTTCAAAGACATTTATTCTGAATGACCAACCTAATACCTGACTACGTCTTTATCCTGTATCCCGTCAGACCTCAGAATGGCTCTATGATCCTCTACAACCGTAAAAAGGTGAAGTACAGGAAAGATGGGTACTGTTGGAAGAAAAGGAAAGACGGCAAGACCACCCGAGAGGATCACATGAAGCTGAAAGTCCAGGGAGTAGAGGTGAGAGGCTGCAGTGGAAAAACAAGTCGATGATCTTGTTTGCCGCTGAGTGTGGTTTCACTGCCAATCTTGTCTCTAACTCACTCTCCTTCACTTGGAGGGGCTGCATACGTGTAGCACAAACGAACACACATGCCGAAGCTACAGGCCACTTTGTGACCTGGGAGCAAGTGGTGCCAATCTTTCTTTCTCTCCCTTCCTCCTCCTGTCCCTGTCTCAATCCCTCCCTCTGTCTCCCCTCTCTCTCCCTCTCTCTCTCTGTGAAGGATAAGAGTGTGTTTGGCCTGAGGCCAGGAATGATGTCAATGCCTCCTTCAGCAGAACAGAGAGGGGTATCGATCCAGTCTCAAGGCAGCGTCTGTGTGTGTGCGAGTGAGTGTGTGTTTGAGTCACATCAGCTAGCTCAAAAATTGATTATTCAGCAGGAATATACCAAGAGGTGAGAGGAGTGAGCATGCATGTGTCAGAAACAGAAAGAATGATTTGGAATGGGGAGCGAAGGAGAAGGCACATGGATCCTTGTGGAGGGCTCAGTAGTTTTGCATTAAAGGAGAGCTGGAGACACAGACGTAAAAGGAATAATTGAGATCAAGTATTCCCTTTTGCAACTCACAGCTCCACGCTCACGTCCCATTTCACATGCATTTCCCTGCAAATGTTCATGGATGCACATGCTCAAACACATACACAAGGCAGCCACTTCTCTCCCTGGTACTTGGTCAGTAATTGTTTATGTCACTGTTTCCCGTGACCCCTCAAGCAAGTAAGTAAGTAAGCAGTGTGTTGAGCACGGGAATGAGGGAACAAGGAAAGCAGCGAGATGAGCAGAGGGAGAGGAGCAGGAGGATGGGGAGCGGCAGGAAGCATGAGAGGAAAAACATAACCCTGGATGGAGAGCCTCCTCATATCGAATGGAAATATATGGAAATGCACTCTGCCTTTGGCAAAACACACTTTAGATAGAGGGCTGGCTACTTCTGAGAAGAGGCAAAATGGCGAGAAAATACAAGTGTGTGTGTATATGAGAAAGAAAACAGGGCAAGTTTTAACTGTGGATTATATACTGCCAGATTGCTGAATATTTGCGTTTGTGTGCAATATTGTCTGCAAAAACAACCACTTTATGTGCTGCATGTGGGTGTGATCGTGTGGGTGTGTGATTCTTGATTGTACTGTGTGCGTTGACCTTGATAGAAGGCTTTTCTGCCATCATTTCATCCTTCTTCTGTCAAAAAGAAAAGCTCACTTCATTAAGGCCGGGTATTGATTCCTCGATACATTTTGAGTATTGACTAAAAAGTTTCCACTGCGCAGATGATCAAAAGCTGTCAAAAGCTCCAAACTGGAGTCTGACTTAATCCACGGTCAGACTCTATATCTTGTTCACGTATTCTCTAAGATAAGATGTTTACTGGTGCAAGTCATATTTTTGTGACTGCTCTGTTGAAAAACAATTTCATATTCTTTAACTTCAGGTATTACAAAATCATATTGCAGTTTGTTTCGGGGGGTTTAAGAAATCTCAACTGTTTTACTGGCACCAGTTTGCACTATTTTGTACATGCACTATGTCAGCATCCCGCCCTGGAGGAAGTCCATACCAAACCCCGCTTTTCGTCATACTTTCCACGCTGAGGCTCCACTCACACTTTATGCTTTGCTCTCCTCCTCCTCCTCGTCTTCTTTGTCCCCTTTACTGTTGCTGATCTGTCTTGCAACGTCTGTAAGACGACAACATTGTAACTTTTTGTGAATTCCTAGTCTTGCAGAGGCAGTAAATTTCACAATCTCTTGTGCTATAATTGTCAGCATCAGATTTATGGTATTTTAGAAAAGACATTAGGAAAAAATGCATACAGCATGTTTGCAATTTAGTTTTAGCACCGCAATCAATACAACCTAAGTGGGTATAACCTAAGTTCTCCTCTCTTGTTCTGTCCTTCAATGTCTTCTCCCCCTCTCTTCTCCTTTTTTGTTTTTGTCTTGCTTCCGCCATCCCCCTTCTTCTCTCGTTAACCAATGTAATCTCTTTTCCTCTCCTCGCCTCTCCTCTGCTCTCTCTAGTGTCTGTATGGCTGCTACGTCCACTCCTCCATCATCCCCACCTTCCATCGTAGATGCTATTGGCTGCTGCAGGTAAGCCCACTGCCCTTTCCCGCCTTTCCTTATCGCACAGCATTTATACACATTTTTAAAAAAAACTTTAAAAAAAGATTTCATAGTGTTGTGATGACTTGTTATTACTTGTCATTTAAAGCACCATAGATTTGTCATTTTGGGGCTATTCCCCCTCCCATTATGGCCACTCCATGGCATTTATTTCAGCTGTGTTAGTTTTTATTTAACATTCTACCTAAAAAGGACTGCTAGAAATTATCTAGTATATCATTAGTTTTACACAGAGCTTCACCTGTTAAATTTTCAAAACAAAACACTAAGCTAAACCATAAAGCAGCAATAAAAGTCCTCCTCTTCTGAATTAATGAGGCAGACTCGGACTGCTGGAAATACTGTCACAAAACTGGGCTCCCAATAAAACTTAATGTTGTTTGGCCAAAAGGAGTTTCCTGCACACACAATTAGACCACTGGACTACACCTAGAATAGGCTCGGCATCTATAGCGGGTCATATACAATGCCATGCCTTGCAGAGCGGGAAAAGCATTTCTTCTCCAGAAGTTGACTGTAACTTCCTCGAGCACAGTGTGATGCCTAACACTGAGACTCGATGCTCATGGCGAGCATGAAGGACTCAGCCACTAGTCTCCATGTGGTCCTCTCCAAGAAAACACCCCGAAGCTACAAACAACACACACACAACCTGCTCTCACGAACTCGCGCGCACACACAGACTCACGTACAGATGTCTACTGTGTATGAAAGCGTGTTGCTTTTCAACAGAGACGTTGGACTCACTCTGCTGCTCATGTGAGAGACAGCACAGAGCAGCATTTGTGTGCACGCTCCCCACGCACACCCATACAGGTCTCACTCGCTCTTTTGGGACATATAGTCACCAGGACCTCATCATCTTCAGATGGCAGGCTACATGATTCATCATAACATGCCTGCATACATTTATATACTCATCCTCTGTCTCTCTGTCCATTTGAAAGAAAATAATGATTGAATACCAGGCTATGGAAATGTAAAATATGGAAATGTATACTTATTTATTCATTCATTTCCAGAATTTCTTGCATAATTTGTCACATTAAATTTACAAGAAAATTTCAGCCATCAGCATAAATTGAACATGCCCTTACCCAATACATTTTTTTGCAACACACCCCACTAGTTAGACTCTCGTGGTCTCTGGCTTTGAAGGGAAATTTGACTTTTTTTATCTTTAATGTGCCATTTTCTGCTCTTTACACATATATCAAAACACATCAGTGGAAATGGTCATAAATCAGTCTACGAATGCTGTTGCATTGCACAGTGAGGTGCTGTAGCAGCCTACTGTGCTATCCTCTTTCGGAGAGAAAAGTGTTCCACCTCAGCAGGTCCTCCCCTCACCTGAGTCTGTCTACTGAATCTTTCATCAAGAGGAGCTTCTCTCTCTCTCTCTCACTCTCTCTCCAACACACACACATACACATACACACATGCAAGTGAATGCACTTGTTGAATCATTCATGGGGTAGAAATTCCATAGGTCTGCTGGTGACCTGCAATATAGTGAGAATTGTTCTCGTCCTTTGTTTCTCTCTATATATAAATGTAATACACACATACATGCACAAACACACATGTAGGCACTGCAGGGTTAGAGAGAGTGATGAGTGGGCTCAGGCTGATAAATCTTTTATGGGCAGGTGAGAGAATCTTATCTGACACGCAATGTTCGACCTCCTCCGTACCCTCCGCTTTCTCTTTCACTTTCCTTATGCACTTCTCCTTCCATCAGTCCTGATGTTGATATCTTTTTTAAAGATTTTTTTCTTTTTCTCTCCCATAGGTGGGAAAACAGTGAAATCGCTGAAATGATGAGCTTATGCCACATGTGTACATGTCTTTGTTTGTGTGTCCTTACTGTTTGCTAGAACCCAGACATTGTGCTGGTGCACTACCTGAATGTACCGGCGGTGGACGACAGCGGGAAGCCATGCGGCCCTGTCCTCTGCTCCATCAACACCGACAGGAAAGAGTGGGCAAAGTGGAGCAAGGAGGAGCTCATTGGACAACTCAAGCCCATGTGTGAGTTCTCTGTGCATCAGCACTTACACGACCTTCCTCCTACTCTCAAGCACTCAGGTTTTTAGCCCTCGCGCTTTTACTAAATTCGGGAGTGCGGCTAACCCCGGGTCAGTATCATTCCACTTGTCGTGTTCAAGTAACACTGGCAAAGATGCTGAAGAACCCAGACAAGCATGAAAATGAATCAGTAGACAGTTAGTGTGGAACATCTAAAGCAAAGATCATTTGGTTCACTGGCTTGTTTTTATCTTTGGCAGCAGAATGGAGCCCCGTCTGGAGCTGTGCCATCATTTATCAAAAGAGACAACAGGTGTTGCAGTGGTTCATTGTTGATCCTATGAGGGGTTCGCTGTTGCACTGAAAAGAAATATGTGATGTAACTGCAGCAGCTTACTGTTTAGTTCCTCGTTGTAAGTCAGTGATCCAAAAAAGAAGAGTGGATGTGCCAAAACACCGTACGTTGATTAACATGTGAATAAATGATATGTACTGTCATTAAAAAGAATCTTGTTCTTTAAAAATCCATTGTAGTAAGAGATATCTGCTACATATTATCAGGCTTTATGCAGTTATTTATATACATATATAGTTTTTGATGGCTCCAACAGTCAACGCCATGCTGCCACCTAGAGGCAGATACAAATTGCAACCACTAAATTGAGGGATTGAGGGAAAGAAGACAGGGATGCCTGAAATATCCATCATGTATTATTCATAAATGAGCATCAGGGAGTAGATAACTCCAGTACACACACTAGCGCACATATACACACACACAGATCTAATCGCACCCATCTTTTGATCTGCATTGGAGGGGCAAATAAGGACAGCTGCCCAAAACTAAGTGGCTTGTTGACTTAAGTACTGCTTCATTTCTTCTTCTCGCTTCTCCACATGTCCTAATTTGTTCACACAGCTCTCTGCCTTTTCCCCCCTCCCAGCACTTCTGGTTTGATCACTGACTTGATCCCTCAATGGTCAAAGGGGTTTTTATTGGCATTAGACCTCTGACACTTAGACTGGTGTTTGGCGTTTGTTATCCTCTCTGAAAAAATGAGCCGGCTACATACTGAACCTGTAAATGAATACAGCTAGTTTAAAGTTTAGAAATATCTTTGAGTAGTAAATATCTTGCAAAGTAAGCAAATTGTACATTCAAGGGGTATTTACTTAAAGTTGTTGCAGCAGTTGTATCAGAGTCTTCATGAAGTCAGTTTTCAGTGTAGATTCTGAACACTAGAGGGTGCCATTACACACTCTTAGATGTATATGAGTTAATACTACAATATGTTACTGGAAAATTTGACCTGAAAGTATGAAAGGACAGAAAATGATGACAGATGTTTGGTTCTTTGTTGATGTTTTGTTTTGTTTTCTGCCAGGTGCTGGAAGCAGCCTGCATCAGAAATGTTCCAGTGTCAAGCAGCGCATCATCTCCTCCAAGCAGGAGTCAGGAGCAGCAGCAGGAGGGGGAACTGCAGTCAGTACCAATGTAGCAGCAGGCCAGAGAGCTGAGGAAGCAGATGGCACCGAGGTCCAGAACAGCGACGTGTCAGAGGGCCAGACAGAGCCCAATCCTGGAGGGGGGAGGAGCAGAGCAGGTGGAGGAGAGAGGAGGAATGGCAGGATAACCAAACCCTCCTTACTCCCACAGAGCAGCATGGAGGTGTCTTCTTCTACTTCCACCAACCAGGTAGAGGTCCCTGACACCACACAGAGCTCCCCGCTGTCAATCACCAGTGACATGGCTGACAGTCCTGCTCTTGCAATTGGAGCGGGCTTATCACAGAGCACAGCTGTGTTCATGTCTGAGGTCACCACGCTCACTGGGGATTCGGTTTATTCCGCCGGCCACACCCACCTGCTGGCAGCTACCCACGACAGTGCCACCGCTGGGATTCTGTTAGCTGTTGCCCCTGAAAACCAGAGATTTGCATCGTTTCCTGGTGGAGTAGGATTGGGCGAGGGAGGAGAGTTGGTTCTGTCCAGCTCTTTAGACTCTGGTGGAGCAGTCAGCCTTCCTGAAACCACCATGACCTTTGACCCCGATTGCTTCCTCAACAATCCCAAGCAGGGCCAGACATACGGAGGAGGTGGAGGGAAGACTGAGGGCTGTAACGGTGATGATGGAGGCCTCCACTGTTCCTCTAATGGCTTTGTCTACAGCCCAACCCTCGTCAACAACATCAAGACGGAAGCTACACCCCTAGAACAACCCCTGTCCACTCAGAGTAGCTACGTAGGAGAAGGAGCTGGCCTCAGCCCCAGCACCACGCTGGAGCAAATGGATTTCAGTGCCGTCATGTCATCAGCCTGTGTCCCAACCCTGACCCAGCCTTCACACCACCCTTCCCCGAGCCTCTTCCTCCAGGCCTCCCCTCAAACAAGCCAGCCCTCCCAGCTGCAGACCAACAGTACTGAGGCAACCCAGGAATCTGGCGAGGCCCAGGCTTACATAGGCCTGCCCACGGTGCCAACAGACTCTTCAGTTGCCAATGGAGACTCACATACACACCTCCATCAACCCAGGACAGACCAGCAGGCCCTGTGTGCAAGGAATGGGAAAGGATCAGCAGTGGGTTCCTTTCCCCTGACACCGCAGGATACCACTGTCGACCAGTCAGGCAGCAGAGGACACCAGGAGGTCGGAGGCCTAGACAAGCCTGCTGAGAATGGGGGAGCGTTACTCCTCAAGACCGGAGATCCTCGTGAAGCTTATGCCAGTGTTGACACAGAGCACTACCTCCAACACACAGATGACAACGGAGGAGAGGAAGGCGGAGGAGGTGGCGGAGGAGGAGGAGGGGAAAATGAGATCCTTTGTAATGGTGTGAGCTTGTCAGGGGCAAGCAGCTCAGTGGTGGCCAGTCCTCAGTCAATGGCTACAGGCGCAACCATTGAGGGGGCGCTCTACAGCTCTCCACTTCCTCAGCAAGGTGGGGGGGTGTCAGCTGCAACAGCTGGAGCAGGAACAGCCATCAGTCTGGAAGGCTTTGAGGCTTCTTTTGGAAGCCAGTTTTCTGATCTCATCAATGATTTTATCTCAGTTGAAGGGTCTGGGAACGGGGTCGGGGCAGCTGTCAATGGGGTTCTGATGCCCCAGGAGGGGGCAGCAGGAGAGGAGCAGGGCACAGCAGCAGGCCACTTGCAAGGCTCTGAGGTGGAGCAGGGAGCTTTGGGATTGCTCCAGGAGACTGGGAGGCTGTTTGGCGTGACAGACTACTCCCCAGAGTGGTCTTATCCAGAGGTTAGTAAACCCAACTTGATTGTCATTCATAATTATTCCCTACAGTGAAATTAGTCTTTGCAGCACATGACTGAAGGTGGCTCATATGAACGTTAAGTACTGAAATCATGCTGAGCACAATTTGTACCGCCAGCTTGCTTGTGTGGTCATTAAGGAGACAGAATATTTCAGACTCAGCTGACTGGATTTTGATGAAATTTCAATATTTAACTGATTCTTCAGGATAGCCTCATTAATTTACCCATGTACCATTTCTAATATTCCAGACACCAGTCTGTGATATAATTACCACAAAT
Source organism: Maylandia zebra (assembly GCF_041146795.1). Lineage (NCBI taxonomy): Eukaryota > Metazoa > Chordata > Actinopteri > Cichliformes > Cichlidae > Maylandia > Maylandia zebra. Next base: position 17,583,325 of record NC_135171.1, read on the forward strand.
ACTTAAGATAAGACTGCATCTTACCGCCATCATTTCCAAAAGCTATGGTGTACCGAATTTTATGGCAGATTGAAACTGCCAAAATTTAAATTAAAGAAATATCAGAAATAAAGAAACTGAGTTAAATACCACATAAACGACTTTGTAACATAAATTGATATTTTAGTTTTACCTTTATTTTCATCTCTCTATATTTGTATTTTTCTCATCTACTACAGACATCACAGTTTATTTATGTACATTTTAAAATTAGGAATATTGTACAAAGGTAAATAAATACAAAAGGCAAAGCAAATCAATTCAGTTTACATTTTATTAATGACTTATTGTGTGCACTTTTAATATTACTTTTCATACATTTAAAAGCATATTTGTATTTATTTAATAACTCCTTTATTTAACTATTTATTATTTTGGCAGTTTTAATCATCCATAAAAGTCTGCTACTGTGTTTTTACAGCTTTCATTTGAATCATCACCAATACATCCTTTTCAGGTTTAGGTTTCCTAAAGAAACAACAACAGTTTTCTCCAAAGGCCAGTGATCCATTTTTGCACTAAATGCCTCCTTAATTTGCCGGCAATAATGATCTTTATGTATTGCATTATTTTTAGCTACACTGGCAGGAACACAGAACAGCTTCATTCAGACAGTTCAAGCTAATTTGCTTTGCTTTGATGTAAGGCGTAGCACAGCCTCTAGGGGCTGCTAGCAGTCACGGATCTGTCATTGCCAAAGTAGCAGGTAGCCTACTTTGTGAATGAAGAAGAATGAAGACGAAAGCAAATATTTAGGCGCCTGGGTCTAATATTGTCTTAGTCACAGATGGGGGTTTTGATAGAAATAAGGCATTCTGCATACTAACACACATACACACATCGAGTGAAGTGTCTCATTTCTCTAAGACTGTTGTTTAAACTTATACTCTGTAGCAGTGTACTGTAAACACACACACACAAAAAGCTACACTGTGTGACATTACTCTGAGACATTTACCTGTCTGCTGCAGGGTGGAGTGAAGGTGCTCATAACAGGTCCATGGTTGGAGTCAAGCAGTGAGTACAGCTGTCTTTTCGACCATATCAGCGTCCCCGCTGCCCTCATTCAGCCCGGGGTGCTGCGCTGCTATTGTCCAGGTAACACACTTGTGCTTGTGAAGACTCTGTTTTGTCTGTTTGTTTGTTTTTGTTTTGAATGCCTTGGTATTTCTTTGCAAAGCACTTTGTGAGCTTTACTTACTTTAGTCTCTCACAACTCACACTTTCCTTTATTTATAAATTCAAACCTTGGTCTGACCTTGATAATAAGCAACTTTTGAAGAAAGGAAGACCCTGACAGGGTTGCTTTTCAGGAGATGCAATCATTTTAATATTACAAGATGATACAAATGAACACAACGGGGTTTTTTTTATTTGTTTATTTTTTTAGGATTAAGTAAATGATACTGGACTATCAGGCTGTTTGATCAGTGTGATTGGGGTAAAGTTCAAGGAAATACTGACTTGCATAAGCATAACATTCACAATATATAATCTGTGATTGACTAACAAACTTTCCTTAAGTTAGCCTTTGACATTTACCACTGCAGTTCATCCACTGCTCCACGCTCCAACACCTTTTTGATATCCGTCTATTTCCAGCCCATGACACAGGACTAGTGATGCTGCAGGTAGCTATGGGCGGTGAGGTCATCTCTTCCTCTGTGGTGTTTGAATACAAGGCACGTGACCTTCCAGCCCTCCCATCTTCTCAGCATGACTGGCTGTCCCTGGATGGTGAGGACCACAATTTTCTGTGTACTGACGGCTGCACTTGTTTCAGTGACTTTAGCATGTAACTGGCTTATTGTATACACAGAGTGCTGATATAAACCTGAGTTTTGTAAAAACTCAGGTGTGTGTGTGTGTGTGTGTGTGTGTGTGTGTGTGTGTGTGTGTGTGTGTGTGATGCTGCCACTTTGCTACTCTGTTCTATTCCCTGATTCTCACATCCTGGTGTGAGATGCTTTTTGTTTGTTTGTTTTTCTGTACTCAGTGTAATCCTGACCAGTTTTTCCCGCTGCTTTTCTTTAGTGCGTCTCTTCTAGCAAGCAGCTGTTTTTTCCGTAACCCTCCGCCTGCATGCAAATTGTATCTAGCAGTAAACTGTTTTGATGCCTGTTGTTTCAATAGCGCAGGCATGTACCAGGCTCTTTCATCTTCACTGACAGCATTCATAGAGATGTTCGGCTTTGCCTGGTTGGCTTTGTTTTGGGCAGAGTCGCTTATTACTGAGTCTTGTTTGCATAAAGGATTGTTTTGTTTGAGCTGTAGATGTTCTCTGTGAGTTAAAAAAAAAAAAAGTACTTTAAAGGTGATAGAGAAAAATGAAACTTTCTTTGAGTGATCTGGAGGAAGGGGGGGGGGGGCGCTTTTGTGTGCAAAATATATCTCTTGATACAAATGCAGTCCGGAAACGCACGGGTCTCCTCGGTAAAGGCATGTCCTGGGTCTGCGTTCGCCCCCGTCTCTGCCTTGCGCAATGCGGCAATGCGGCTCCCCGCAGCAGGCTGGGTGATTTCTTTTTTTTTTTCTTTTTTTTTTTTTTTGCCTTGCTAGAATGAAGGGCAAGGACATAAAGGCACAATCGCGGACCATTTGACAGACGAAATGCTGGGCACCGCTGGCAGTGGCGCTGTGCAGCCCGTGCTATATTTAGACTCTGCGACTGACTGTGAGCGGAGATAGCGGGCTTGGCGCGTTTCCCCCTCTCTTGTCCTTTGTTTGGCAGAGGCTCAAAGTATGTGAAGCATACAGATAAATAACTACAATCAAACACCCGTAGCACCCGGCTTTGTCACACGCCGTTGCTCCAGTGTGTGCAGACATGCTGACGACCGAGCCTCCTGCAGCTCCGAGTCTGGCGGGCGGATTTGAAGCGCGCTGTTTTGCCAGACATAAAGTGGAGACTGCTCGCTCCCTCTCTCCTTCTCTCTTGCTCTGTCGCTCGCTCGCTCTCTTGCTCTCTCCCTGCACTTAGCTGTGTTTTTTTGCACGGCTGGAGTAGCAACGTGTGAGTCGCACACTTCAAACTAACGGGGTTGAAGCGGGAACAAGAACAAAGAGAGAAGCAGATAGAGAGAGACTCGCTGTTTGGGTTCGTAGCTTATTTGATTTGTTGATGTTTTTTAACTGGTCTTTGTAGCTCAGCTGAGTTTTTTTTCTTGTGTTGTAGATGGACATAAACGTCCCAATTTTTCAGTTTAATTCAGAGCTGTGGAGCCTTTGCTAGGTTTCCATCCCACGTTTTCTGTCAGTTTCTTTTTTTAATTTCAGTAGTTTCCATGTGGTTGCCCTGCCAGTCGATTTTAAACAAATGCAGGTGAAGCTGCCACACGATGCCGTCACGCTGGCTCCCAGCCTATTTGAGTTGAGTTGTAGAATTGTGGATGAAGCTTGTCTGGTTGACCTGTTCGGTTTCAGCACCACCAGGAGTGGACAGAGCCTCTGAACACTAAGAAGCTCATGTAGAGAGGCCCTGATCAAAACAAGCATATAGAAGAGTGTGGGGATGCTGATGTGCAGATGTGTTGTTTGTGGAACATTTGGGCATGTTTGGATGACAAGAATTCTCAGTGACCTGTGTGTAACAATAAAAAAACCCGAAAGCATTTTACTTTTTGGTAGAGTTTTGGCACAAGTTTGATCATCAAAAGCATATTTAGCGATGTGCTATAACACTGGAGACTTTCAAATTTGGTGTTTTTGTTTGTCACTTTGGCCAAATCTCAAAGGAAATCAGGAAGTCTGAACAGCACAGTAAATTCACAGGTACCAGGGATAATTATTGTCAAGCAAACTCTTAAAAATCAGAGAAGAAAAGAGTTCAACAGGTGAAAATGTGTCGATATAATGAAAATGCGGTTTCTTGCTTATGTCTTGCTTCTTGTTTATAAGATAATGTAATAACTGTGCGAAATAAGACTAATATTAGCAGCAGTAATTATAAGGCCAAGTAGAAAATTAATTACAAAATAATAAATTCAAGATTTTATTGAACAGTTAAAAAGGGGAATAAAATGACCCATTTAACTGCATATTTTCAATTAATATCTTCAATTATGGGATTTTATTGTATTAGCTTTTTCTATTAACCAGAAATTAATACTGTAGCAGATATCAGGGTCTATTCTTTTTCTGTGTGTGTGTGAGAGTGTTTACATGCTGATGCGTTGGTGATAATAGGTGAGGACAGGTGTTTCTGATGTGTTTGGCTGCTAAAACTATTGGAGTGTTTTTGCCTTGTAGTCAGCTGAGCTGTTTTGCTCTGGGATTGGCAGAGTGGAGTGGGAGGAGCCTGAGCCCTTCTGTCACTGTCATGGCCCCACCCACCTCTGGTTCAGTCTTTGTGCTTCAGGCAGCAGAAAGAAAAATAGGAGTGAAATGAGAGCAGAGCAGAAATAGAGACTCTGTGAGAGAGCAGCAGGTGGAATGACATAATGTGCACTGCAGCAAAAACCGCAGCAGCCCTGAAACAAAGGGTCACATGCAACCCTGCTACAGACATAAATCTGCATTGCATACATGCTTATTTACACTCTTACACTCTTGTTGATAATAATGGGAGTCATTAGATTTAAGCCAGTATTGAATCCCTTCTGCTTTTAAGCTTCTCTATAGCATTTATTGAACTCTCACATGGATTTCCCTAATGCCACAGTTTGGTGGTGCTTACAGCTTTAAATGTCCCACCTTCATTTCTGTAGATACCCAGTTCAGGATGTCTATCTTGGAGCGTTTGGAGCAGATGGAACAGAGGATGGCTGAGATAACCAATCAAAATCCCAGCTCAGAAGCCATGGCAACAAAGGGAGGAGGAGTGGAGGGAGGAGGAGCTACTGATCAGCAGTCTCAAGTAAGGCTGTTGTGCCTCTTATGATGAAAGTTCCCTTTAGAGCTTTAAAATGTGAAGGCGCACCATAAGAGAAGTGCTGAAAAACATGTGAAACCAAATTCAACTGTTTAAATTTAAAAGCAGCACCATGTGAAGTCATCGTATGCACAAGCAATACATGTAAGCCAAAAGCTCAGACTCCTCTAACACACTGTTTCACATATATTTTTCTACTTTGAGCTCTAGATGATGTCAAAGAGAGGGGATATCCCTAATATGTGGTCATCTTGGGGCAGCTGTGACAATTCGGAGTGCTCTTCAAACCTTCTGTTTGCAAGTGTCAGCCAATTAAAGGAACAAAAACAAGTTGTTTTTCCTTGACTGATAATGAGCTGAATTTACAAGACAAACTTACAAAGCCTACTTAACAACACAAATACAAGAATCTGGCCCTGTCCACATACAAAACTGATCATTCTTTAGTGAAGTGCTCAAAAGCAGTATTAGTTGCAAGGCTTTTTACTGGTTTTCCTTATATTGCAAAGGTGTTGCAGTATGGCAGAAAAGTTAGTGACACCTTGAAATATATTTTTAGCATTTGGAAAAGAGGTTGACCTAGTCTATTGTTTTATTTTACAATCTTCTAGATCTCTCCTGATCAGGGGTCATTCGAAGGTCGTGTGGTGGTGGTGTGTGAGAAGATGATGTCTCAGCCGTGCTGGGCTTCTTCTAATCAGCTCGTCCACAGTAAGAACTCCAGAGGAATGACTTTACTGCATCTGGCTGCAGCTCAGGGTTATGCGGGACTCATTCAGACACTCATTCGCTGGCGGTGAGGAACACACAATTACAACATGCCATCTTGACGGCACAAACTGGAATGCCAGTAATTTTAATGCTATTTGTGTTTCTTCGCAGCACAAAGCATGCTGACAGTATTGACCTCGAGCTGGAAGTAGATCCTCTGAACGTAGACCACTTCTCTTGCACTCCATTGGTGAGCAACCAGTGCTTTTTTGTGCATATTGCTTTCTTTCCATTCCTCTGTGTGTGTGACAGTTGTTTTCCTTGGACTTCCATAGATGTGGGCTTGTGCTCTGGGCCATACTGAGGCGGCATTGGTGCTTTACCAGTGGGATCCAAGAGCTCTAGCTATTCCTGATTCACTGGGACGCTTGCCGCTAAACATTGCCCGATCCCGGGGCCACACTCGATTGGCTGAGCTCCTAGAGCAACTGCAACATAGTCCTCAAACTCAGGGCCAGCCTGCGGACACTTGGATGGATAGATGGAGAGGAGAGTCACAGACGGGTGGGATGAACAACAGCCCCAGCCCTAACCCAAACTCAGGTTTGTGGTTTCTCAACAACAGGAAAAGTTTTGTTTCACCCTCATAAATAACAAAGTTCTATTTATCCTCTGTCTTTTATTGTGGAGATTCTATTTACTAACTTCAGCCACCAACCTTTAATTATGAAAGTGTATGGATTTTCACTGATATATAGCTGGTTAGTTTAACTTAATATAGAGAGAATAGAAAATGTACCTAGATAACATGAGCCACCTCCCAGCATGACTTAAGCCCTCCTCATTAGCATTAGTGTTTAAAAATGTAGTGAGGTGTTTTTTGGATGGTAGTAACTTCCTCTTTACTGGTTTTGTAGAAATTGCACCAGGAATCGTTTAAACATAACCCAAAAACTATGACTTCATAGTTTTTGTTTTACACGTTAGGTTTTTGTTCCGTTTGTATAGAGGGAGCTTTAAAGGTGTTGGTAGGCAGTCAGACTTTCTTTTCCTGAGCTAAGCTATCCTACTGCTGACTTTATTTATATACAAACTGATTCTGAAAATTTTGTTTGACAATCCAACAGTAAATCATTACACAGAAAACTGTAAATGATCACCACTATTTCTGATTTTAGCTGTAAGTGTAAGTGTTATTGTCGCTGTTTTTCCACCATCTTTGTTTCCCCAGAGCTGAGGAGAACCAGGGCAGGAAGCAAGCCAGACAACCAGAGCCAGAGCTGGAGCCAAACAGAACACAGACCCCACAAGGGAACCCAGGGAGAACAGGGAGGTCCACCCCCAGCCAAGAGGCTCAAACCCAACCCAGATTCACAGCAACAGCTAGCTAACTCGATCTCTGGTACCACCCCCCTCAACTCCTCTCCAGGTCCTAATCCTCAACGGTCTCCTCTCTCTAAGCCGCTACAGACGCAACCCACGAACCTCAGCTGTCAGAAGGCACCACTTACCAGGTCCAGCCCCAGCCAGCCTCAGCTTCCTAGTGCCCCATTCTCCCACCTGCAGGCCAGGATAGGGGGAGCTGGAGGGGGCAGCAGGTGGAGTCTGAGACAGACTCTGGGGCAGCGTAGCCTCGCCAGGAAGATTCTAGGAAAGGAGCGATTGGCCGTTCACCTGCGTCAAAGAGTGTTGTCTGACAGGGGAGAGGAAACAGAGCTGTTGACCTATCAGGATAACGCAGATGACTTGCAGGTACAGATTTTTATGTGCAGTGTTGAGTTCGATCTCTAACCAAGCATTCATGCATGAACTGAGTAGCTGATGCAAAGTCAAAAAGTACTCAAAATGGAAGTGGTAAATCATGTATTACTGTGCAGGAGGAAGCTGTAAGTATAAGATTTCAAAGTCTTTGCGATGAGTCATTTAAGTATAGAGTGTTATGTGAGACTTTAAAGAGCTATTCAAAACTTACCCAAAAAACTAAGAGGAAGTAGGTTTTATAAATATTTAGGTAACCTTTCCTTTTCATGATTTGCAGATGGACATCACAATGCTAGCTGATCACATTGTGGAGGCTTCAACTGGCAGACTCAAGCAGGAGGTTATTGAAGCAGAAATTGAATCCAGGAAGGTTGGGATCAGCAGTGATGTCAGATTACTGTCTGGTTACCTTGGTGAGGTGGAAAGGTGAGGTTGACATATTTGCATAAGTTATTGCATTGCTTTTTTGTTTTTTTAACAAACAACCATTCTCAATCTTATTATACTTTAAAAGTAATATTTCTTTTCCTCAGGTTTCTAAACTCCAAACCTCAGACTCCCAGCCCCAAGCCAAATTCTCTCTCAGGGCCAGAGGATCAGCAAAGTCCTCAGGCTAAGCAAGCCCCATCCTCCCCCTCTGAGTGGACCTCCTTTCTTTGTGCAGCTATGAAGGAGGAGAGGTTGAAAACAGATTCCTCCTGTCTAGCCATGACTGAGGCAGAGCAGGGAGAGCTGTATGAGACCATCAGGCATGCTCTGCACTCCCTCAGAAAACACAAGGCCAGTGTAACCTAAACTCCTTTAGAAAAAAAAAACCTGAATTTGTCTTTATGCTCAGCCTACAGTGACTCAATGTATTATCCTCAGTTGTATAATCCACATTTGAAAAAAACAAGCTCAATATGATTGCAAACCATTTTACATATACAAAATTTAGACAAACTCTTGTCACTACCACAGGGTCCCATTCAGGAACAACGCAAAGAGATTGCAGCAGTGATTCAGCGCTGTTATAAGAGATACAAGCAGGTAAGAGTTAACAACATGTAGCCAAGATTAGCCTCTAACATGTCGCTCTGCAGTTCAATAGTGAAGTAGTGACACAGCAGTTGTAGTTGTTTCCTTCATAGATGTAAGCTAAATTATCAGGTGAATTTTCACTTTGATTCTCTCTCATACGTGGCTAAATCTGTAGTAAAGAACAACAGATTTCAGTCCACTTGAAAAAGCAAATCTTGCATGTACACGTATGCACTTCTTGTGGTTTTTTTTTTTACCTTGTTGTTCTAATATAGCAATCTGAGAGGAATATATGTAACTTAATGCTGTCATGAACTGAAAGAAAAGATGTTCACATGATGGATTTTGTGTATTCTTGAGATTTTTATTCACTTGCTTCCTGGTCATTATGTAATATAGCAAAAAGTAAGCTCACAGGTCTGTAGTGCATCTGTGGGTCTTATCATGTGCAGACATGTTGCATATTGCAAAAGTATGTCTTTTCTGATCCCAGTGAGTTTTACAGCACTGTTGTCCTCTCTTCCAGTATGCACTTTATAAGAGGATGACCCTGGCAGCCATCTTGATCCAGAGTCGTTTCCGGAGTTTCCATGAACAGAGGAAATTCCAGCAGAGTCGTAGAGCAGCGGTCCTCATCCAGCAATACTACCGCTCCTACAGACACTCTCTCAGGCACGTCTCACACATGCACACACACAAAGGGAATAATTATCTTATGTATAATCTCTTACCCCTCATCTTTGCCTGCAGCAGCCTCCTAACTAAAAAACAGAACCAGGCTGCTCGCAAGATCCTGAGGTTCCTGCTCCGATGCCGCCACAGGTAAGACCTAAAACTCTTAATGCTGATTCAAACACAAGCGCACGCACATCCAAAGACACATGCTTGACGCTTAACAAACCCACTGCCACACATACACACACTACACTATTGCTAATAGTTGGTGTTGTTTTACTGTTCACGTGAAGCCCCTTGATGGACCATAGGCCTCTGAAGCGGGTGAGTCTTCTCTTGCTCTCTTCTCTCACTCCCTCTCTCCTGGTGGCTGATGCCTGTTTGCATGTCAGCAGAGGGAGGGGGAGAGGAGATCCTGGATTATCATCCTTCCATCTCGCTCTCTCTCTCTCTTCTTCCCTCCCTATCACCTTGTCTCTCTCTCTCTCTGTCTCTCTCTCCCTCTCTCTCTCTCTGCCAAATGATGTCAGGACTTGTGCATGACTGACATAGTTAGAGGAGCGATCCCTGCGTATGGTTTTCCTAGGGGCATGTTCTGACTGTAATTGCAAGGGGACTTTAAGTGTATTGCTTGGCCTGCAAGTCTTATTTTTTGTGCCTTGATGGGTGGGGAGAGTAGCAGAAGGGAGAATGTGTGCGTCTGTTGGAAGGAGTTGCTGGGAATTTGCTGAATTACATGCGGCCTTTGGATATGAAAATGAAAAAACAAGACATGCAGTTGCACGCACACTTACACAAATCTCCGACTCTGAGACTAATATGTGTTTGCTCTTCTTCAGGGCCAGAGAGCAGAGAAAGGCCAGGGGTCCTGAGAGCCCACCACCAGGCCCCGCACAGAGCCCCCTCAGCCTGTGAGCAATCTATGTCCCCCTCCATCTTCTCCTTTTTCTGTCTCTTCTCTTCTGCCCTCTCTAAACTCCCTTCCCTTTCCTGACCCTTTTCCCTTGCTTTCTTCTTTCCTCGTCTCCCCTCTTTTCTCTCACTCCCTCTCCCCTCTTCTCTCAAGATGAAAAAAAAAAACTTTTCCCAGACAGACTGAGGACAGGATAGGTGTCCATCATGGCAGCTCAGACAGACAGACTGCTGGGCAGAGCCCAGGGACCTGGCTCTGCCCACAGCACTGATCCTCCTCCCCAGTTTCACTGGGAGGCCATCACATTAACCTCATGGCATTCTTTGCACTCTTCATGGGTATGTTTCTTTGCAAGAGCAAGTCGACGAGTCAAACCAGAGAAAACGAGGAAGCGCCCGACAACGGGATACCGCTGTTCACGGCGGTGGCCGGATGCACCGAAAGGCTCCCGTAATGAACAGCTCGCTCGAGAGAAAGGCTACTTTGACATGCAGAAAACACACAAAGCTTGCTGCGTTTTGTGTCCGAACAAAAATCCATGAAAGAATAAGAAAAACATAAACCAAAAAACTCACTTCTGTGTTGCATTTGCATGCAAGGTTTTTCGCTTATTCCTCCTCTCCATCAATCCCGAAGAGCTACAGTCGCAAATCATTCTGCCGATTTAGTATACCACAGTATCACCAACCACTCTGACTCGCAGGCGTGCAAACCTATTACTCAGTCACCCAATCAAAAAGGGGAGGAACTGCACTTGAATGTAAGAGGGGCATTGTTAGATAAAGGGATGGGGTCTGAATAACGATGTCTTAATTTGTTACATGGACTTTGTATGGAGTCGTTCTCAGAGGCGGCATTTTGCCCGCCCGATGTGGTGTGTCCGTGTTTGTTCAATTCAATGCATGTGTTTGAGCTACGAGCTCCTGCATGCTTGCCAAAACTGCTTTAGTGTTGTTTCTTTTGTATTTCTGTGTAATTGTGTCTCACTTACGTCCTCATCAACTTATCCTTGCCCTGTGTAATGTGAACTGTGTAAGGACAACTTACTTATTTTGGGTGCTTTTGTTTTGTTTGTTTTTTTAAAGGGAAAAAAAAAACTTTATTTATTTAAGGGTCTGATTATTTATTTAATTGGCTCAAGAGTGGTTGTAGCTCGAGGCTGGTTTTTTCCCCCCCATGTGATGAAATGCGACATGTTCCAATGGTTAAATGTCTCTGTTAGTTTGTTCTTTGCGTGAACCTCTAAATCCTACCTGTGGTTTTGAGGAGAGAGTCACATACCATTGCCTTGACTTCTTCTTGAGTCTGAGAGGTCTCTATGCTTGCTCTGTACAGGACATGGGTCCTATACCTGCCCCTATACAGGGCACTGGTCCCCATATTAGCCCATACGGGCAATCAAATCCATATTTTGGACTATTGCATATTCCTGTATATAAACTGACGAGGTAAGGGGATATGAGGACCCTGAAACTTTTTCATAAGAGGACTGTATTTAAGATTATAAATTATTTTACTCCCATAATGAGAACTTAAGACAGAGACCTGGGTACACAGGATGGCTGTATTGCTTGTAAATAATGTAGATAATACAAACGGATTAACGTGCATGAGATTTAAGACAAAGAAACAGCAAAAAGAACATGTTAGTGGCTATGGACTGTGAGAGGATTTTAACTGCTTCACTTTAAGAGTATCCAGTTATAAGTGTTACTGAAAAGAACATTTTGTTAAAAAGCATGCAACTTGAAAACTCTAATGTTAGAATTATAAGTGGGAAAAACAAAGTTAGCTGAAACAACGATCTTTCAGACAAAACATTTACACTTTGTGCTTTTCGTTTCTTGGCTAGCAAAAATTAAACTCCTTTTGCCAGTAGTGCCAATTATTATGAATGCTATTTTGCCTAACAGTATGTTACGTTGGCGAAACCAACGCCCAAAAGATATCGGTAAGATCTACCGAGGCAACACGCAGACAATAAACCGCAGAAGAGATGTAGTGCCAGCGCAGCCGTAGACCTCCTACAAGTTCTGAAGTTTGCCCAAGGCAGGCTTACGTATAGGTGACGATGCACGTGGGGAAATGATGCCAATGGCGATGATGATCGTTTAAATGTGAGTGCAACGACTGACGATGCAAAAGAAAAGAAAAAAAAGGGAAGAGGGCGCTACATTCTTCACAATGTGGTTGTGCTTCAGCAGCATACTAGCTTTTATTAAGATCATTTATCACACCTACAGCGGATCCAACCTGGCCTCCAGTCTAAACTTTCCATCCTCAAACAGAATGTCCTTCCCCGTTTTGGTTTTGACATATCATTTTCTCCTCATTGTCACTGCCATAATTATACTACATGTACTTTAGACTTATGGAAAGCTCTGTTTAGAAAGTGCCTGCTCAATAACAGAAAAGTGCAAAATAATATCAGGAAGTATCTTATTGTGTGTCCTCTGAAAGGTTTCCAGTTAACCTGTTTGTTTTTTCCTAAATTGTGTGTTTTCAAATGAATCTGACAGTGTTAAACTTGACCTTAGTCTAAGCTGGAAGCTGTAATTGGGAATGTGGTGTGAATGAATGCTCATGGCCTGATTGACGCTGTGTGTCGCTTGCTCGGGCGATTAATTACCCTATTGCCGTTAAGTCCTACTTTTTGTGTGCGTTTTTCAGTAATTAGAAGGGAGAAAACCGCTGAATTCAGCCTCCGTGTACTAAAGTATGAAAGGCACAGTCACGAGTATGTTCGCCCTCCAAGAGGAAGCTGTGTTTTCTTTCACTTTGTCTGCTTTTCCCCTACAAAAAAAATATTTTACAACATTTAAACAAAATCATAACTGGGCTTTTTTTTCCTCATAGAGGACAAAAATATCTTTCACACACACTTCCTTTCTTTGTCTTTCTCCCTGTCTCACAAGGATGTGCATAGACACATAAACGCAAATGTACACACAGGTGCAAAAATAAAACGGCCACACGCTTTCTCTCTGTGCTTATGTCTTCGGGAACAATGAAATCTCTCCCTTAGATTTTACTCAGGGTTGAAGAACAGGGAGATGGTATGTGGAGTGCAATGACTGCTGGCACAGAGTTGTAACACTGCAGGTGACAGGTTGTGTACATTTGGGTGTGTATGTGTACATATTTGAATGTGTCGGGGATACGTCGTCCACTTGTATCCACACTCTTTATAATAGTCTAGAAGCAGCAAATGTGATCTGTTTGCCTTATCTGAGAAGAGAGTGAAAAACACGCTTAAATATGAATTCCATTCAAAGCAAGTAATAGGGTAGGAAAAAAATACTTATGCATTTGCTGTAGTCTTAAACGCACAAGATTCTTAATATAAGAAATTCATAAGTGATACAAAAAATAGGTAATGGCCCCTGAACACCTGAAAAACAAAACAAAGTGAAAAGAGATAGCAGATTGTGAGATTAACAGCTGGAAGATATCGATTGTGTTCCATATGTTTTCTGAGGTTTCATCATACTGAGAGGCAGCCATGGTTTGGACAGTGCTGTTAGGAGCGTTCATACGGTATCACATGAATAACTTCTTAAACTGCCCTTCCTCTCACATCAGCACAACTAAAGGACACTGCTTTTATATAACAGACACACATGAACATACGCACATACACAACAACTTCTAAATGCTCAAGCTTACAGACTACACGCACACGCGAAACTGAACACACAGATTGCAGAAAATCCATCAATATGCTCACGTTTTTGGAGAGGATGGTGACTGTAAAAAGATTATGTAGAGTAGAAGAAGTAAAAAAATAAAAAATAAAATAAAGAAATAAATACATAAATAAAAATAAGAAATGTTGCCATAGTAAACAGCTGGTTAACATGTGCAGAGATGGCCTCTGTTCTCTTAAGTCCGCCTAGAAATGAATGGTATATAACCTTTCAGGCCTTGTTTTGAGAGGGCGTGGCCAAACACCACATTGCATGCTAGAATGGTAGTCCCTCATAGATAATCTATGGCTAGACCTCTCCTTGCCTTCCTCTTCTTTCACTCCCCCCTGGCCCTCCCCGCTTTTCTCCCGCTCTCATCTCCTGCTGTATTCCCACCTTGCCTGCTGTTGTGTTCTCCATGCCTATCTCAGTCTCTCATTCCTTTTTATTTTGTAGCCTAGTTTTTAACTTCTTTTGTTTTACGAACATGCATGCACAAGCATCACTAAATTGTTGATGTTTTAAAAAGAATATTTTGTTGCTGAGGCCATGCAAAGTGTTTTGAATATTGCCCTTATATGTGGAAAATGTCTTCTGAATGCTTTACATAATTTCTGCTGTAAAATGATATCAGAATAAAAAAGAAAATTTGCACTTTAACACATTTCCTGGCTCGTATTTATCCCTCACTGGGTCCCTAATGAGAAACTTGCAGATGCTCTACTGAAGGGATGTCAAACTCATTTTACACTGTGGGCGACATATAGCAGGCCAGACCAGTGAAACTCTCCTCTCTCTCCTATCAGTGTAAACAGGTTTACCTACACACTTGATCGCTGGGATAAGTATTAGAAAAAGAATTGATTTTAACATTCCAGCTCTTTGCCCAGATTGTCTTGTGATTAAAAAACAGAGTTTTTAGTTTATTTACAGAATATGTTCTTTCTTTTTTTTAAATACCGTGGACCTATTATAAAAAAAACAATCAAAAATAGAAGTTTATATAGTAGAAAAAGCAGGAAGGTTTCTGTCATTTAATTATCTGTTACTTTGGTGTAACATGAATGGCCATGGCTGAAATCCTCGTCAGTAGGAAAAGCTGTAAAACTTATGAAAATACAGTTAAAAGTTCATGTTTATTCTATTGCTGTCAAACGATTAAAATTTTTAATTGAATTAATCACAGGGTTGCTGTGGATTAATTTTGATTAATCACGATTAAATATCATTCATTTTTAATCTATATTAATCACATTTCATTTTGCATGAGCAAACAGACTCAAGAAAAAAGGGAATATATACACACCTAAAATGTTTATTGAGCACCTTGAACATTCATGTTAACAAAAAACTGTAAACATGTATCCACATTAATGTGGTCCTAAGACAAACTAACTTGTTGACATTGCCCGAGAGGAGAGCTGACCGCTTCTTATTTACAATGTTGCTTGCAACTGTGAACGGTCTCTCGCACAGAACAGCGGTTGCAGGAGTGGGCAGATATTTGCAAGCCAGCAGTGCCAGCTTGTCATGAGCTCCTGAAGGAGCTGACCACCACTCCGAGGGACAGTCCTAATGATCGGCTCTGCTCTATACAGGCAGAAACTCCTCATCTGATTCTGAATCTGAGCCCATCTGTAACAGACTCACTCATTACAAGTCTGTCGAGGTGAGGACTCATCATGCAGCAGTCTTTCAAGTAATGCTTTGCATTAAAATGTGATATTTTAAGCTGGAAGTGCTTCGGTGAAAAGAAGATTCCTTCTTGCACAATTGCATAATACTTTGTGTCGGTCAACTGTTCCGTCTTGTTTTTGTTTTTTTATACTCAAATTTCCCATCGAGAGGACCAATCATCTTCCATATTTAGTTGACTAATTCTGCTGCCTGTCACTACCAGATCAACTGCCTGTTTGCTCATGTGCGAAGGTAACTCTCCTTGGACAAACTGCCCGAAATGCCTTGACAGAGACGCGTCAGGGATTTTGAGTCATTCTGCACTTCAGATGGGTTAACTGCGTTAAAAATTTTAATCTGCTTATTCATGATGATGGATTTATCAGTCCTGAAGACTTTCTGTGACTCTGTAGTGGCATCAGTGATCTTTCATGATGTGGTCTGCTGCTAAGCGTTCCTTAGCAATACAAATAATTATGAAAATAAAATGAACAAATATTTCCAAATTAATCTTAACACATAATGCTCTGGTCATAATTATATCAAGGTGTTTCACATCAATGAATGTTACACTAGCCTAAATGTATTGCTAAGTAGCAGCCAATCAGAGTGCCCCAAAGGACCCGGCTGGTGGTCAAAAGGAGTGGACACATATCCATACCTCTACAGGTATGTCATCTGGACCAACTACCTGTCCACTCTTCATCCTCTCTACTCTTCATGCTCTTCATAGCTGTCTTAACTCCCTTTTTACTAATTCACTAATTTCCTATATCCTCTTTCTATAATTTTCTTGACTCATCAGCTCATCAAAGTACTCTTTCCAACACTATATACTAACTGAACAAATATACTAACTGAATACTTACATCTCTATATTTAATCACCCTAATCTGCTGCACATCCTTTCAGGTTCAGTCTCGCTGCCTAGTCGGTTGATACAAGTCCTTTCTTTCCTTCCTTAGTGCACATCACATTCACTATAAGGATTTTCCTTTGCCATCTCATTGCCCAGTCTCCCAGTAGTACTGTCGACTTTCTTCTTTTCCATGCTCTTCCTTTAAACCCTTTACTGTACTTCCACCACCAAGTTCCCTTCCCTTCTCTCCTCTGTCCAGAGAAATCAACAAACACCTTCTTGGCAGTTTCCCTCACCACTTCAGCTGTACTTTCCCAGCACACCACAGCCTTGTTGTCTTTTCCTACACGACTGCACGTCCTTATAAGATGACAGGAGAACATAGTTACTTCAGCAAAACTATTAACAGTACATTAGGATAATACTAATGTAATAATTTTAATTAAGAATCTGACATATAAAATCCTACTTAAGTAAAATTTTGCGTATTATCACGAGTATTATATTTATCTTTATTATTTTATACTTTTTAAATATAAAGTATAAATACTTGTGAAAACTTTATGAGTACTTTACAACAAGGGACTTGCTATGCTGTCAAGTTGCTTGACCGTTACACAACTTAAAGTTAGTCGCAACTTGATTAGATATGATTGGATATTTATGAATCAATGCAAGGTGGTGACAGGTTCGTTTGCCTGCTGTGTTTGACATGACATAAGGGTACAGTCTGTTTTTTAACAGCGTTTCTGGATCAGTGTCATCATGAGTTTAAAAAAAAGGAAAGAAAAGAAAAAAGAAAGATTGATGCTTCTCTTCTGTGAAAAAAGTGAACCATGGCATTTCAGGACAAGACTTGGGGAAATTGTTTAATTTTATTTCATGCTTGTAAGCACACTTGAATTTGTGTCATCCATCACTAAAACAAAACAGACTGGCTTCTCTCTGCTGAAAAAAGTGAGATTTGTGCCATCTCAGAGGCTCCTGGAAACTTGGGAAATTTTTATGTTACAAAAACATGACATTTTAAAATATAGAAACCAGATTGATTATTGCTACTCAACAGTAACTGGGGGCGGAGCTTAGCAAATGTGTCAGAGGCCTTTAGAGTGCTTTATGTTCAAATGAATGTTGTCATAGCATTAACTGAAGAAAACATTTTGCAGAGTGCTGGCAGATTTTACACACACTTGCAGTGGATTACAGTTGGAAAAAAGGAGAAGACAGAAAAGGAAGAAGAGATTATTTTCTAAGGTAAGAACCACTGGGCAAGTGACAGTTGCTAAAGTGGAAATTTAAAGGTGACATGCAGTGTCCACATTAATGTTTAACTTTTCTAAACACAGTATGGACCTGTACATGTGTTGCTCTTCTAAGGTACCTTCTTGCTGCATAGTGTGAAATGCTTTTAAGAGTACAACTGTGCATGCAATTTTTGCATTATGGTTACAAAAGAGAAGTTGAATCGTGTATATACCACTTCAGTAAGTTTTTGCATTGCAATGGTGTATTATCTTATTGGATTATTGATCATTTTTACTGAAGTAAATAAATTCTCCTTTGACTGCTCAAGGACATGAAAGACTGTTTCAGATGGGCATCCCTCTTTATTTGTTTTGTCAGACTAGGCTTAGGAGAATGAGGCATTTGTACATGGGTACTCACATTTTGTAATTCCTTTAGTGTGATATAACAAAGCAAGTACTTTCTTACAGCCCATTCTTACACCAACCATGTTTGAAAATCTTCCAGGCTAACTACTAAAATCTAACAAAGAGGAATGAAAATGTTTGAATTTAGGATCTGGTATCTTTTGCTGTTTAGCTAGGGAAACTATGCGTGTGTGTGTGTGTGTGTGTGTGTGTGTGTGTGTGTGTGTGTGTGTGTGTGTGTGTGTGTGTGTGTTAATTTTATTTCATGCTTAAAAGCACACTTAAATCTATGGTCGTCCATCAGTAAAAAAAACAGACTGGCTGCTTAATGCTTCTTTTTCCTGGAAAAAAAAAAGAGATTTGTGGCTTTCCAGACGCGCCTGGAAAATTTGTTATGTTACAAAAAGATGACATTTTAAAATATACAAGCCAGGTTGATTATTGCTACTCAACAGTAACCAGGGTGGAGCATAGCAAATGTATCAGAGGCCTTTAGAATGCTTTTCGTTCAAATGAATGTTGTCATAACATTAATAGAAGAAAACATTTTGCAGGGTGCTGACAGATTTTACACACACTTGCAGTGGATTACAGCGGGAAAAAAAGAGAAGACAGAAAAGGAAGAAGAGATTAATTTCTAAGGTAAGCATCACTGGGCAAGTGACAGTTGCTAAAGTGGACATTTTAAGGGTATATGTCCATGTTAAGTTTAACTTTTCTAAACACAGTGTGGACCTCTACATGTGTTGCTCTTCTAAGTTACTTGTTTGCTGAACAGTGTGAAAGTGTGAAATGCTATTAACATGTAAAAAACAACAACAACAATCATTTATTATTGAAGTTGCATCCAGTAAATCTAATATCACTCATCAATCCTCTCACTTACTGCTTTATTCTGATAGTTAGTTGGACACAGTATTTCATTTCCCCCCATTTGGACTTTATTTTGTTGTCTGAACTTTTTCCAAGCGTTTCAATAAACAGCTCACCTGTTTTCTTTGTCACATCTACAGACTGTGACATTTGAGTACATTTCAGAGCCTGTTAAGAAGTTTAATTAGGACTTGGACTTCTTCCGGGTTCTGATTTTGAGTGTCCAGCCTCAGCGACACATATCAATACATAAAACACTGGTTAGACCTCATAGTCAAAGCCAATACAGACATTGGAAGAACTGATGCAGTGCAGGCACCAAAAACAAAATCACCTGGACAACATTTTGGAGAATGATGTACTTGAACCTTACCCAATACACAGTGTTGGGGAGTAACTGAATATATGTACCAGAATTATGTCATTAAAATACAAAATATGAGTATCTCTATTGCGTTACAGTGACCACATAAACATAGGTGATAATTAGAATATAGTTACTTTGCTGAAATAAATGAATTACACAGTGGTCTTTTCCTGTTTCATATGTTAGGCTATCTCCTCTTTAATTTTGGTAATTCCACACACTGCCGCAAACTCAAACAAAACATGCTTGCTGTTGTGTTCTCCATGCCTATCTCATTATCTCATTCCTTTTTATTTTGTAACATGAATGGTCATGGCCAAAGTCATCATCAGTAGGAAAAGCTGTAAAACTTCTGAAAGTAAAGTTATAAGTTAATGTTTATTCCTACCTTCACATTTTCCAAACCTGTCCTGTGGTCTGGGTTGGAGGGTTTGCCAGGGGAATTTTGGCCCAAAGCCCTATGTTTGACACCCCTGCTGTACTCTAGCTGGTTTAGGCCCTGTCATGTGCCCATAACACTCTTTGCCCTGTTACTACCACTGCTATTATTGTTGTTGTTATCGTTATTATCGTCATCATCATTTTTACTAACACCAAAACGGATCAAACTTTAATTTTCGTTTAACAAAGTTTAGCACAACAGCTGGAAAATTACTGGTATATTCTGGTTACGTCACGGCAATGTCTTTTTTTTTTTTTTTTACCGTAACATGTCTTTTTTCCCCCTCTTGTTTCACTTGCTGTGTAACATGATTCCAAATATGGCTGATTATATTTTTGACAATAGAGAGATCATAACAGCGTTGGGTACTTTGTTGTCTGTACATGTTTTTTATTTATTCATATTGTTTAACAAATATATATATATCTCATTAATGATAAAATATGAAGAATTCCTGCTAATTACGGTAATGCGCGGAAATGACGTCGGATTCGTAGCTGTATAAGGACGTGGTTAGTTCCGGTGAAAAGTGGTTTTCGCTGCTTTAAGGCAGTCGATTTTAGAGAAGGATAAATCATGTTATAACTAACTGCTGTATAAATTTTAAGATTAGATGAATTCATTTATTGATACCATGAGAACTTTTCCCCTCTGGGGGTTCTGCGCTGTAAGGCCTTCTCTCGCTGTCGGGCTCACCATTGACTGAAGACACAATGCAGGCCTAGCTAGCATTTAACTAGCGGAAGCTAATCGGATTGGCAGCAGACTGCAGTGGGATTTAAACCTCGGACGAAGCCTGTGTTTCCAAGCTGTCCTAACATCAAATCCGGTATGTTCCAAGTCACTCTACATTCACCATCTGTTCTGGGCACCTTGAGAATAATTTGACCCCGCTTGCTTGGATGAGATGTTTTTTAAGCACCATATTGTAAAAAAAGTGGCTGCGTTAGCATGTTAGCATTAGCGAGTTAAGTATCGTTGCCTTGTTGATTTGATCTTAAGTCTCTTACTTTAGCAGGAAAAACAACTACCAGAAATATGAAGGATTTTAGTTTTTTTAGTAGCGATATGGAGATGTGTCATCAGTGGCTTGAACACAGCAGTTGTCTATAAACTTCAGTCGTGAATGGTAAACTGTAGCTAAAGAATTTGGTTGAGCCGATCCGTCGAAGATCTCCACCCTCCACCCTTAGCAGGGCAGTTCGAGGGGTTTTTGTTGTAACAAAGGGTCGACTGAAAAACAAGTGAGGGGTCTGTCAGATTTTTTTAGGAGGTAAATGCAGCATTGAAAACTAGCTTCAGAACACGGGGACGAGTCGTGCAGGTTATTAATCGAGATTGCAGTAGAAGTGGGTCTGTGTAAGAGCCTGACAATAGGTTTGTGTTAAATACGGGTTTTCGTTTGCAAGACCAGTAGCTTAATTTAACCGACAAACACTTCTGATATCAAAGAGCAGATCACTACTGCCGGGCGGTGTGTTTGTCATGTTCTCCGTGTTGTCTCTGCCTGTTAACGCCGTTATGAAACTTTTCCGTAAGCACGTCCGTCCTTTAATGTTGTCACTATGCTTGCTTGCTGTTTCGTTTCTTTTGTCGGTTTACCTAAACCAGCTTACTGACTTGCACAGAAACACACACACAGCTCGCAGTTATTTACAGTGAAATTCACTCTCAAGTTCCAGGTAGCGTTGCCTACAGTTAGATGAGCAACACGCATGACTATATAAACTTAAATTAACACAAGCGTGTTCACTTTTTCCCTCTCCACTAAGAAGTAGATCGTGGACATTGTTTAAAAGCAGATCTGAAGCTATTTTATCGGATAATTTAGGCTTAAATCTTTAAAATAATATTTATTTTATAGAAGAAACATTATTTTTTTATGGAAAGTTTTTAATTGAACAGAATAACTTAAATCAGAATACCTTATTAATCCCTGAGGAAATTATGTGGTTACCGTTGCTCCAAGAACATAAGAACAGTAACAGACTGAAATAAATTATATAAGATACAACTTACAAATAAAAGATACAAGAAATTAAAAAGTAATTTATTTTATTATGTGGAATGGCTCTAATGTATACAAATAGGTCAGTTATAAAAATTGGGCTACTCAGAATATACATTTGGCCATTGCTACTGCTTTTACAGGTCCATTCATAAATTTAAAAAATGGAAATAACAGATTTTTTTAAAAAAAATCTTTGGCTTATTCCCTTAAAAGTAAATGAAAATCAGAATTTGCTAAATTTAACTAAAGGTTTCACCACTAGGGCGCAGTGTTTTACCAGAAAGTTTTAATGTAGTTGTCCCCATATTAATAACAGTATTTGCCATAAGTGGTGCAGTAGATTTGTTATAGGGCTTTTTCTCTCTCTCTCCTTTTTTAAAATCACTGGTTTGTTGTTGTTTTTTCACTTAAGATTTTTATTTCTGGTGAGTAACAGCAGATCCCCCAATTTTAATTACTTTATCAGACAAGTTCCCACCCCCTGCTTCAACATGACTTTTACCAGGTGCATTTTACCACTCTGTTAGTGGGGTTTTTTGTGCATCATATTTTAGTTATTGGGAAGTCTTCCATCAGCTCATTGTGGTGACAGTTCTACTGGCAGAAGCGAGGCCTGTAATCTTGGAGGAGCTACTAAGGAAACAATGGGTGTTTCAGAGCGGTCGTTGTTCTAGCGATCGCTTGTCATAACTGATTAAGATAGTGATTGGAGCTTGATGTGCTTCGTGGAGCATTGCAGGAACGAAGTGACACACTCATACTTCCTGGACCACTGTCGGATGGTATCAGACTTCAGGATGTTTCGAGTCGATGGTGACATTAACCTGAGCTGCAGGAAGAAATATAGAGAGATGGAAAAGTTGTATGATTACGGACCCTTTACTCCAGGATAGTATTTCTGTGGCCTGAATATTGAACTGGCAGCTGCAAAATCCATCTATATTACTTGCTGAAGGAATTCATCATTGCTGTTGCTGTCTGAATCCAGTTTCGGTCAACATACTTTCCGGATTCTTCAATCAGCTGGAACAGGTCACGTAAATGGCTGTGGTTATTGAATGGATCCTAACTACCCTCTTCACCTCTTACTGGACATGCAGCTGAGCACTTCTGGCTCCCTTCCCAGAATGACAGATACAAAAAAACCACCTCATACAGTAATAGCTGCTTTCATTTTAGTGTTTGTTTGTTTTTTTGTTTGTTAGCTTGCTTTGTTTTTGTTGTTTTCTTTGCAAAACATCAAATATAAGTTGTTTTTCATATGTTCTGGATGCTGTAACACAAATTTTCCCAACTGTTCAGAATTTTTTTTACTTTTATATCCGATATAATTTTCTTTTTTAAACTTTATTTTATTATTTTTAAACTGTCACGTGATCATGCCAGTGACATAATTGAAGGACTGCTGTGTAGATATTCCAGTCACAAAAACATCAAAAGTTTAGTCTGACCACATTGAGAATAGTACAAAGTACAGCACATGTATATTTTATTTTAGTAACTTCTGTAAGTGTATTAGATATAATGCTAAATTTTATTGTGCATCTGTAAAATCTTTTGCATAGCGTTCTCAGGTTGTTTGCACGTGCATCCTCGGAGTCTTGTAGCTGGGGCCTTTGTCTGGCATTTGTTTTCCCACTGTTCAGTCATGTGGTTTTTTGGGCTACTGCCAACTGTATTTGCACAGAAGTAGCAAGAGCTGCTGCCTACACTTGCATGGGTATTTTCTTTATGCCACACATTTGGCATTATAGCAAATTAATAACAAACATTATTAAGATTGCATTACACTTAACATATCCATGAATCCACTAGCATTCCAGTAAATGTCATCATCAGGCAGGAAGCGTGAGGGTCTGCGCAGTTGTCGCAACTCTGTGTCCAAAGTATATGGTACAACCGGTCTGTAAGCTACTCTTGTGCTGTCCGTCACCCAACCAAGAAGAAGAACAAAGTTGTGGCGTACAGAAGGTTAAAGTGGGAGAGTTAAAAACCAAAAGTTTTCATTGCTGCCACCACCTGTACCACTCAGATGTTTACTATTTTTGTTTTTTCTTTCTAAATTCCCTTTCTTTACAAGGGGAATGACTCTTTCTGGGTGCTTAAGGAACTGATTGCTGTATTGTTAGCTCCAATACGCATCCTTTCACATTTGCCTCTTGAGCTACATTTCCTCTTCTTTCCACACTGGGCTCTTGCAGTCTGGACTCCATATTGACTCACTACACCACCATGTGATTCAAACTGGCATTACAGAAGACTTATTGTTCAGTTCACTTGGAATCTCAAAAACCCATTAGACACCCCCCGCCCTTTGTTTTTGTTTGATGATTTACCACTTTCCAAAAGAATATGATTTTAATCATGGGTGCCCCTCATGCCTCAATAGGTATGCATGGATTTGGAAATGCAGCTACCCCTTGCGCAAGATCCTGCCTAGTTGTAAAGCTAAATAAGTGTTTCATGCAGTTTTCATTCATCAGGCATACTTCCTGAAATTGCTTAATATGCAGGCATATAGATATGGGTTGAATTTGATCAAACTGTGAGGTGTCGACTTATATTTAATATGCAGCCTGATGCACTGCACTATCTCACTGCACCTAATAAACTTGCAACAAAACAGAACTGTGCAAAATTCTTGAGGCATCTCTCATTTCTTTGTGGGTTTTGGTGTTTTGTTTTTCTTTGTTTGTTTTTTGTTAAGCAATAGTTCTACAGGCTTGCTGAATGTCTTTCAGAGTTCTCCCTTGAAAATTGGCTTTTTCCAGTCATAAAAGGATGATGGGACATTGTCATAATGCTGCTAGACAGCATAGACACAAGTTTGTGAATGTGATGACTCGAGAACATGGCGGTGTAGGATTTTAAATTAATGCCATAGGTGAGTTTACTGAAAATCTCAGACGAGTTTGAATCTTGGTGACATTGACTTCAAGGTTAAGGTCAGAGGTAAATCTTTTCCTGACTTGTGAATGTGGTAACTCAAGAAGTCGTATTGACGGACCAAAACAAAGGGTAGTGAACATCCAGAGAACAACTTTGAATGTCCTTCAAGATGCCTGGAGAACTATCCCTGAAGGCTACTTAAAATGGCAAGAAGCTTGGCTAAGAGTTCAGGCTGTGCTGAGGAATAAATGTGGTCCTTCCAAATACTGACTTCTTTTTGTTTTATATGCTTTATTTCTATTTATGTTTGTACATGCTTCATTAAATTACTGCATCTATTTCCATTTTGGTACCAAAATATAAAGAAATGAGGTTTGGCTGGAGAAATTTACACAGTACAATAATGTATCACAGTTATTGTAAGACACACAACTGTATTTGTTTGGGTTGTTTTGTTTTGTTTGGTAGGCCATGTGGCTAACACTCTTCAATTTCTTTACAGCTATGAGTTCCCAGCAGCTGCAGGTGTTCTCCCCTCCGTCAATCTCCTCCAGTGCCTTTTGCCGCGTCAAGAAGCTCAAGGTGGAAAGCAACGTTTGGGACGTGTCCACCACTGAGGCTTACGGATCCATAGCGGGCCAGTCCGCATACACATTCACCCCAGCCATGGCTGTGCCACCATTTGCGCCATCTCTGGTCTTCCCCCCTACAGCGCCCGGCTCCAGGGGTCAAGTGGTGGTGCGAGCAGCTGATAGCACCGGCAGTCTTCCTCGTGGATCCAGTCGACGCGTCACTGAGCAGGCTACATCCTCCTCTTATGCTCACGAGACGTCCTCTGAAACTAGGGGGCACAGGCATGGGCAGAAGAGAAAGATGGAGGCAGCCAGCGACTGTAGCGGAAGCGGATGTGGAAGCGTCCAGATATTAGAAGAGCTCTCAGCTCCTGCGGCAACTTACTCCACGCGTACAGGCGGCGGTGGAGGCGGGGGCACAGGCCAGTCCATACCTCACTCTGCTCCAACCACCAAGAGCAGCAGCTCCAATGGTGAAGGGGATTATCAGCTTGTGCAGCATGAGATCCTCTGCTCCGTGTCCAGCGGCTATGAAGTGCTGGAGTTCCTGGGGAGGGGCACATTTGGACAAGTGGCTAAGTGCTGGAAGAGGGGAACCAATGAGATTGTAGCAATCAAAATTCTGAAAAACCACCCTTCATATGCTCGGCAGGGCCAAATTGAGGTAAGTAAACAGGATTTTGTTCGATGTACCAGTTTCTTCTAAAAGTTTACGTTACATACACAAATTGCTGTTCACTACACTTGCATTCCCTTCATAGGGGTGTACTAGCGTTTGTCTTTCTCATCATATTTGGTTGTTTTTTTTTTCCTTTCCTAATAGGTGGGCATTCTGAACCGGCTAAGTGCAGAGAACGCAGATGAGTACAACTTTGTGCGTTCGTACGAATGCTTCCAACACAAGGGTCACACCTGCTTGGTTTTTGAGATGCTTGAACAGAACTTGTACGACTTTCTCAAGCAGAGCAAGTTCAGCCCACTTCCCCTACGGCACATCCGCCCCATTTTGCAGCAGGTTGGCAAACTGTGAATGCAGAAAAAAAGTTGATTCCTCTTTTTTTTCACCCAGACTAACTCTCATGTGTTCATGTCTTTAGGTGGCTACAGCACTAATGAAACTGAAGAGCCTGGGTTTAATTCATGCAGACTTGAAGCCTGAAAACATCATGTTGGTGGACCCCATTAGACAGCCCTACAGGGTGAAGGTCATCGACTTCGGCTCTGCAAGTCATGTATCCAAAGCAGTGTGCTCAACCTACTTACAGTCCCGTTACTACAGGCAAGTGGAGCGTTTAAGTGCCTTTTAGTTTGCAGTGTTATGCGTAAGAGTTGTGTTAATGTGATTCAGTTGTGTAGCCCAGTTCTGTCCCCACATTAATGTATAAATTTCATCTTTCTTGTTTAGAGCTCCAGAGATCATTTTGGGGCTGCCCTTCTGTGAGGCCATTGACATGTGGTCTCTAGGGTGTGTGATTGCGGAGCTGTTTCTGGGTTGGCCTTTGTACCCTGGAGCCTCTGAGTATGACCAGGTCAGTCATGTTCATGGTCCCAAGGACTTACAAGTTAGCAAAAACAGTGCTCAAAGAAAGACTAGGAAAGTCTTCCTTTCGAATAAAGGTCACATTTTTCTTCAAGTAAGCATGACTACATGAATGTGCCACCACCCTGCTTTGTAAGAGAATGGTATTTAGTTTTTCTCACATCAGATTGAGTGTTTTTGGCAAATTATAATTGACCTATTAACCAAGAGAGGGTTCTAAAATGCCATGCCGCTCTAAATCCAGGTATACGTATTTAATAAGTCAGTTATAGTACTCTTAACTACACACTACTTGAAACATCGCAGTTCTGCAGTGATTGCTTTATCTCTATATTTTCTTCTGTGTCCAGATCCGTTACATTTCCCAGACTCAAGGCCTACCTGCTGAGTATCTTCTGAGTGCCGGCACAAAGACTAGCCGCTTCTTCAATCGAGGCCCTGACTCTAGCTACCCGCTCTGGAGGCTTAAGGTTAATATTACGAGTATCTTCTTGAATAAGCTGTAAAGAGACTTGATGCTCGTTTTGATTTGGTTCCTTTATTTTGGTTGTCCCCATTCAACCGATTTAATGTTTGTAAATGGTAGTGTTATGAAACATAAATGGATATTGTGCTTCTTTTTTTAGACCCCGTCAGAACATGAAATGGAGATGGGCATCAAATCTAAGGAGGCTAGAAAGTACATCTTTAACTGTCTGGATGACATGATGCAGGTATATCCAAATAAGTGCATAACCCAGGAAATGGCTTTAAATATGGCATGTAGTGATTGCCTGACCAGGTTTTTCCTTTTTTGTCCTTCCCTTCTTGTCATTAACCTACCAGGTCAACCTTTCCTCTCACTTGGAGGGAACTGACATGTTGGCTGAGAAAGCTGACAGGAGAGAGTTTATAGACCTCCTGAAGCGAATGCTTCGTCTGGATGCTGACAAAAGGATCACACCTACAAAAACTCTGGGTCACCCCTTTGTCACGATGAGCCACCTCATGGACTATCCCCATAGCTCCCAGTAAGTGTGTGTAGCAGGATGAAGAGTTATTGGTCTATTTAAATGCATTTGCTGATGCAATGGTATTAATTCCTCTTCAGTGTGAAGTCGTGCTTCCAGAATATGGAGATCTGCAAGCGCCGGAGCTCCTATGAAAGCAGCAAATCCCTCTACTCGACCAATGCAGTCCCCAGTGCTGCAGCGGGCAACCTCACCGTGACCTTCAGTAGCCAACTAAACCAGCATAACCAGGTATGATGCTAAATTTTTACTCTTCTGTCAACCTGTAGTCTTTGCTGGTATTAATGGGCTTTGTTGTTTAACAGGTGCCTTCTGCAGCGGGTGCGGTGCCTTTGCTGAACTACCAGCCAGCTTTGTACCAGCAGGCGACCATCAACATTCCCGGGCTGACTCAGCAGAGTGTCCCGATCCCAACGCGTCCTGCTGGGCTGTGTAGCCAGACGGAACCCTTCCAGCAGACACTCATCGTCTGTCCACCCTCCACTATCCAAGGTAAGTCATAAAGTTGATTACAAACATTCACTTTGATTTCAGTATTAAAGGTATGAATCCTCTGTGCTGGTTTGTGTCAGGCTTTCTGTACCAACAAAGTCTTGTTTTTGTTTTTTTTAACCATCTACTACAATATTTGTAGATGTTGTAGTAGATGGTAGATCCTTTTAATCCTTTAATAATTGAGATGTTTGTCATCGTTTGTTTTCTAGGGCTGCAGTCATCCAGTAAGAGTTCCAGTTTCCCGGTGAGGGTGGAGAACTCTGTACCGATAGTACCTCAGAACCAGTCTACTCAGTCCTTGCAGATACAGCCAAGTATGCTGACACAGGTAAGAGTTTGGAAGGTCCAGCGTTTGAAGGAATTCTTGAGTTTTGTGTTGTTGTTTTTTTTAATTTATGAATTTTCTATCAAGAGACACAGCATCTTGTTTTTGTTTTTTTTAACCTTTTCTGTTCCCTAGTTATTTTTGGGTGAGTTTGATTGTGGATTTACAGTGGGTGATGTTATGACTGTTTAAAAAAAAAAAAAAAAAAAAGCGTTGTGTGTGACTGTTTGCAACCTTTACCTGAGAACTTTTCCGCTTTTAGACGTGCCACACACTTGGCAAGAGAGTGGGAGTGCACACACGGGCAGGCAGAAAGAAGTGCCGCGGCTTTGACTGATTTGCTCACTTTTCACCGTTTTATTTGTAATTCTATGCTTCTGTGCCGTGAATGGATTCAGTCTTTATTGTGACCATTCGAGTGACAGCTGTGCATTCTGAATGGGTCCAACACTGAACATAGATGGAGGTTATATTCACATTTCCTGGAAGAAGAGATGAGGTTAAGTTGTAACTGGGGTCTGGTGTATTTGGGTTTTCTTTATTATCTGATGTAACTTAAACGTACATAAATACACCTTTTTTTCTTTTTTCTGAATAATCTGTCATTCAATAATTTCAGCTCAGGGGTTACTGTAAAAAATCTGGAAACATCCCGCTGTTACTTGCACCAGTTTGTGGAGCACTGATGCCTTGTTTTGCTCCTTTGTGGATATACTGAGTGCATCTAAAAATTCTCCCTGCTTTTGTTGGTCTTACTGCCAGGAGGAAGGCAGATCGGGTTCTTCTAAGGAATTTAGGGCATAAGATGTTAGCTACTTAAATGCAATTGTTGAAATAAGTCGAGGGCCTGGGCTTTACTGTATTCTGTTTGTTTTTCTTTTTCTGTTGACTGTGTGTCTCCACTTGAATTTGCTTTAAGAGCTGACTGGATCACCACTTTTGGCCAGGCCTCTTATTCCCAGTCTTTTTATGTGGGAGAAAGGCCACATGTGTAGTGAGACTCATCTGGCTCCAAAAGCTGGTTAATTGCTGTTTGCTAAATTGAGGAATAATTGCTGCACTCTGCAGAGACCAGGTCTCCAGATGGCCAGCGGTGCCAGTGTGCATCTCTTGTGCAGCTGGGTGTATCTGCTCTGCCTGTTTTTATTTTAAAAAAGAGAAAAATCTGTATCAGTCTTGAAGGGCGCTACTTTTCGTCATGACTTAACACTGCCCCTCCCTCCTCCAGGGTTCCTGCACACCCCTGATGGTGGCCACCCTGCACCCACCCCCAGCAGGCCTAGCCCCGCAGTATTCTCTGCCCCTTGGGCTGGGCACTGGGGTGGGTCGGCCTACCCTCCTGGAACACACAGCCACAGTGCTGGTAAAGCAACGATGACATACCCGAAGAAAGACATGCACACTCCCTCTACCACTAACAATGCCATCTCTCTCCTGCTCTCCCTTTTTTTTCTTTTCTTTTTTTTGTTTTCTTTGCAAGTGTTCCGCTCCCTCTCTGCCACGCGTTGTAAGGGGCCCATCTTTGTTTTACACATCGTATTTCAGCATCGTTCCTCTTCACATGTGGATTTGTCACCTTTCATAATTATGGTCGTTTGATGCAAATTTTTATAGGAAAATCAAACGTTTTTGTGTGTGTTCTGGCATCACATTTTATATTACTACTTTATTTTATAAACCCCCTCCACAGTGCAAAATTGACCAAATTTACACTGCGTTTTTACTCATGCTCGCCCCACACCATTCACAGTTTCATTCCCCAGTCTTTCCCCATAGGTCTGCTGAGGGCATGGAGCGCATGTGTTGCTGAGTTGGTCTGCGCTTTGCTTGCAGCTTCTCTTGTCATGTCCTTCCTTGGTTTCAGCAGAGGGGGCTGCAGCAACAAAGTCTTCTAAACTGTCCTGACAGCCTGTCTGACTCTGACACATACTTTTTTCTTTTTTGTGTTTGTTTGGTTTTTGTTTCAGCCCCAGAACATGTGGCATGCCTTTTCCCAAGACATATCATCAGCAGACTGTTTAGCAGCAGGGAACTCAACTAATCTCTTAGTGTTTCTTCTTTAACAGGCACCATGGTTCTGCCTACTTGTCTTTATACCTGATCTGACATTTTACAGTGCTTCATTGTTTGTGCTTTGCATGATTATCATCTTGTGGATTTGTTGCAGGGCAATGTTATAATTAAGGAATGGCTTGGGAAAGGTTGCTCGCTTATCTAGCTTTGCGCTCTTGCCTGTAGAAGAGATTGGCCATTGGCTTGCCTCTTTGTATTCAGTCTTTGGAATTTATATGTCCGCATGGCTCAGTTTGTCTGGCCCATTCCAACAATCAGATAATTTGTTTTCATCCATACACAATTTGTCTTCCATATTACATGTACTCAAGTGTTGGTTGTTGTGTTTTTTTTTCTTTTCTGTTTGTTTTTTCTCAGCAGGCCTGGCCCACTGGTACCCAACAGATCCTCATACCATCATCATGGCAGCAGGTCCCAGGCGTAGCCATCCACGGCTCTGCCCATCAGTCAAATGTCACCGAATCACCTGTGGAAACGATTCACTCAGATGCTGCCACGCAGCAGGGACACAGCTGGCGGTGGGTCAACCAACAACTGTTAAAGATGCATGTAGACTGATGGGCTTCTCAAATTTAAAGCTGAATCATTTTCAATGTTATTTCTTTCAGGTTAAATTAGAATAAAAATAATGAAATCGATTAAATATTAAATAACTTTCTATCGCTTTTCATAACTAGTATCTGAAATGCTATGTTATTGTTATTTCATACGCAAACACTTTGGCCTCCAATTAACTCATTTCAGATAAGTTAATAAGATGCTACAAATCTTTTGGGGGTTTTGTTTAGTTGAGTAGCAACACTAGAACTGGTTAATTTCATACTACATGAGAAATACTGCATTGAAAGGTGAAGTAAAATGGCAAATATGAAGGCTAAACTAGTCTGACCTTTGACCTTATAGGAGCATTACCAAGACTCAGCAGGAGAGGAAGAAGGTGAAAGCCAGACGTGGAGAGAACAGAAACAGGTTGGTACAGCTCTGCTCTTCTTCCAGTTTAATTTTAAGAGTCCTCATTGGGGTTTAAGCTACCATACCGAGGGAGAGATGGCTAAAGGGCCTGTGACGGTTGCCACACTGGTTCTTTCGCTTGCAAACAGTGACAGGACACTTTTTATACCTGCACTGAGGGCACAGCATCCACTGCTGTATTCTGCTAAACGATACGTGTTGCCACTCAGACAAAAAGCCTTCTTATGGGAGTAAAAACTAGTTGAAACTAGAAGCAAAGAAAATGGCGTTATTTTTAAATTTTTATTTAAAGTCTTCTTCGTGGTACCGCAGCTGATGGGTTGAACACACAGTCAATGGTTGGTGATGGTGGTGTTTTTCTTTCCCGTAGGGGTGTATCTACTGCATCAGTGGTCAGTAGTGGCGTGACTCCACCCAGCTCCAGCGCAGCCTTGTCACAGCCGATCGTGATCTCGGACACGCCGAGCCCAGCGGTCAGCATCATTACGATTCACAGTGACACAGACACGGAGGATGAGCATAAGTTCCACCCTGCTAGGTGAGAACAGGATGCTCTTCTGCACTGAACAGTGGTGTGGTGTTTCTTTCTCAGATCACTTTCATTCCTAAGTTGAAATTTCAGAATGTCAAGGTAAATGAGAGAAATGCAAAGCAAGGCTTCTTTGAGCTCATAGACAGCACTGGGACCCAATTCATGTAGAATGAAAGCTGTTGACGTACTCGTTTGCCTGATATGACCCGGGAAATTACTTACTTCCTCCACAGTCTTGAACTGAGCCAGCGCACCAACGTTATCAGCTGTGTGACCGTACACGACTCGGACTCCTCTACCGCCAGCCCCCTGACTCCCCTTCCACGCACTCTTAACCCAGCAAGCACTATGTCATCTCGCCAGGCCAAGTCTCTGGCAGTAGTGGCACCTTCAGTCAAAACACAGGCATCTGAGAGAGGAGCAGAGTCCCGAGGACGCTTGGAGACTGGTGAGTCACCCGTGTGCTGCTGTAGTTTTAGCAGTGTATTTAACTGAAGTGTGAAAGCATAATTAAGTATGTCTTACTGCTTTGAATTCTCAGTGAATTACATCAAGCCCAAGAGATCCTCTAACAGACAGCCGTGCAGTTCAGGGGAAAGTGTGGAGCGCCATGGACTGGTGCCAAGCCAGTCGCACCCTTTAAACCTCAGCCAGGTGAGGCTTGTTTTATCTTGTTGGTTTTACATTAAGTAATTAATGTGTGTTAATGGGACATTGTTTTGTGAGAATCCTTGTCCATAACCACGCAACTAATCAACTACAGGAGGCTGGGCCCTTATTTTGATTGTAGCAATATGAGGAGAGTAAAGGTTATAGGTAAGCTACATCAGAGTGCACCATGTCATCATGTGATTGAGTGAAAAGGTCAGGATCTGTCATAAGTTATGACATTAGCACCTTTTACCAGCAAAGGTATAAAACATTTTTTCCCAAGGATTCTTAATATCCTGTTATTAAAGGCCTACGTGTATTTACTGCCCTCTGCTGGGGGAAACGTGTATTGAAACTTTTTCGGTGAGGTTTGCATTTGTACCATATGCAGCGATTGGACAGCTGAACATCTAAAAGTATCTAATTTTAGCATTAGTTTTGCTTTATATGCACATTATGTCAAGCACCAGGAGTTTCCCCTCGTTTTTTTCCTCTTAAGGCTCCGGCTGTTATTTTTACAACACAATTAGTGCTGCAGCTGGTTTTTTTTGTTTGTTTGTTTTTTTTAGTAATTGAATTATTCCATCAATTGAGTAATCAGAATTACTTTTGTAAATAAAAATATTAAATTAATAATACATTTTAGAAATTGTAACAATTTAAAAATAAAAATAATACAGTGTATAGATAGATAGATTATATATATATTTTTTGTTTTGTTCATTGTATTTACATGCCAAGTTAATCTTGTTTTCAGGCTTCTTGGAAGGCTTTCTTACATTAGAAGAGAGCAAAAGGGTTGTGACAGTATTCTGTCTCCTGAGGTAGATTTAATGTGTTTTTATGTGTGTTTTGTGCATGCATTAGATTTTATATTAACGTAAATCTTAAAAATAATATTAGTAAAGTCAAATGTGCACTAGGGCACCCTATGCCCCCCTTTAGACCCACCCACTCAGACTATGTTAACAGGTCATCTGCACACACATGCGTTTATTTTAAATTTAGGTGGTTTGACAGTTGTGGCAGTTACGGTAACGCTTTTTTTATAATTGAGTTACTCAATGAATAATTGCAGCCCTTTTAATAAGCCCAAAGCTGTCTGCGGTGTAGGTAACATTCAAGCGCGCACCTTCATCTGTTATCTGGCAGTTATATAACACAAAAAAAGGGAGGGGAAAAACAAGTGGGGGTTTGTTTGTTTGTTCCTCCCCATTTGGCACAAAAAACTGACGATACCAAAGATGTAGATGCAGACTATAATCTTCTTGCATGTTGTACCCAGCGTCTGATTGAGTGTATGTATTTATTTTCAAAGGTTCACACAGTAGTTTCTTCATCTCAGGAGCGTTCGGGGCTCTCCCACAGCGACTCATCGTTACGTCGCCAGCAGACGTTCCACCAGGCCGTCTCAGCCTCTCACTACAGCTTCCCCGAGGTGGCAGCCCTGGCGTCCGGCTCGGCCGCTGCTGCCGCCCCCCCCAGCCTATATACCTACCCGGCCTCTACTGCCCTCTCCTCAGCCTCTCAGGCCACGGAGCAGCTGCTGGGCCGTGGTCACAGCACCCACGGACACTCCCCCTCCGCTTATGCAGCAACGTACACCTCATCCTCCTCCAGGAGAGACTCGGCCAGTCGCAAGGACTCGGTGAGCAGCCTGCTGCACGGCCTCCCTGCAGCCTACCAGCATCAGTTCGCCACTGGTTCTCCTTATGTTAGTGTGACGCCCCGAACCGAGGTTTACAGTGCCTACCAGCTAAGCCCTAGGCGCCTCGCGCAGTATCCATATTTGTAGGAAATCTCGCACAAAGAATTGGGGGGGGGGGGTCACTTCCCCATATGATATCACAAAGGGACATTTTAAACTGTAGAGTAACTGTTGGTCACTTATTGTTTGCTGCTTTGAACTACAAGACAGCGTTTCACCTCTAGCACATTTATATGCTCTTACGGACTCTTAGTGTTATTGAAATGATCTTCTGTATTATTTATCTTTTTTTCCCTTTTAAATTGTTTATGGTCCACATTTTATCCCCATTGCATCCTGATGTAT
This sequence comes from Maylandia zebra, assembly GCF_041146795.1. Classification (NCBI taxonomy): domain Eukaryota; kingdom Metazoa; phylum Chordata; class Actinopteri; order Cichliformes; family Cichlidae; genus Maylandia; species Maylandia zebra. The sequence continues at coordinate 17,617,993 of NC_135171.1, forward strand.
TAATATGGTGTTGTTGAAACATATTTTACAGCTGTTTTATCTCGAGGTTATCTGTGAAGAGAGATTTTCCTCCTATCACAAGCTGCAACGAAACTTGAGGAGCTTCAAGACGCTGACTTGCCAGACTGATGAAGCTGACAGTTTTTAGTTTTATTTTAGTTTTTTTTTTCTCTTGTTCCTTCCTGTGAACCTTATTATAAAGTTTTCACACTAATCCACTGAGGCCCTGTGTTTTTAGTGATATAATAATGACTGTACCTTATGTTTGTTTACTCATATATGTCTTCTGTTTATTAAATTAAGTTTTAATGTCTGTGCGAGGTAGGAAGAGCGAGGTCCACGAAGATGTGGATTAAAAGAAGAGATACGGTGAAAACTGATGGATATGTGTTAATTTAAGTGCACATGTGATAGTCTGTTAATGTAGTGACAGTGTTTTTTAGCCAGGATTGATTGTCCTTATGCAATAGAATCTCTTTAAAAACAACAACAAAAAAAACCTACAATAACTGAGTGCTGAATGTATTTATGAAATTCAGAGTGGATGCCCAGTCTGAGAAATGATGTGAAAAACTGTTTTTAAATTGTAAGAGCGGGGAAATCAAATGTCCTTGAAATAAATATTTTTTTTAAAAAAACCTCACATGGGCTGGGGAGAGGGGGGAAGATGAAACACACAAATTTCACCCCAAATTCCCACGCCTCTCCATAACAAAGGAGATTTTCCTTTTTTCTCCCTGTGACGCTCTGAAAATGCTTGCTAGGAAGTTGTAACAAACTTGCACACTGTGCTACACAAGGACTGACTGATTAAATGTATGCAAACTGTCTCAGTTTAGCGTTCTCATGAATTATCCCGTGTCTCAAAGAGAGATCTTTATACTGCTATGTCTCGCCCAGAGGTGCAGCTGTCCTTTACATGTACAGCTTACTTCGTCTCAGAAAGGTTTTCTATACTAAAGTTTGGAGAACAGCAGTCACTGTGTTTTTGAATTTTTAAAGGAGGTGAATCTTTGGTTTCTTTGGATTATCAGCTTTTTTTTTTTTCCCCCCAAAGTAATTCCTTTCCCCTTGTTTGCATCAGTTTTGTGTTGTAACGTCTGTGTTTAATCCTAACATAGTATAGTAAAGAGGCTGTTAGATCTAATTCAGGGACAAAGGTTTCAGCTAAGTTATCCAATTTCATTGTTTTCCAATAAAATAACCTCAAATTCACAGCGACTCGTTTCCTCATTCATTCCTTTTTTTTTTTTTTTTTTTTCTCTCTAAGATAACTCTTTATTGTCATTGCGCAGTCATACATAGTACAATGAAATTGGAAAACTGTCCTACGTCAGCACTACATATAATATGACACACACTATATTAACTTAGTAATAAAAAAAGAATAAGTATATTTGTATTGCACATTAGTCATTATTGCACCTTGTTATAAATATAAATATTATTATTGTTAATGTTTTTACTGTTGTTACCTCCCCCCCCAAAAAAAGTCCAAGGAGGTAGCCAGTCAGGTCAGCTATTTGCATTGATCAGGCCTATTGCCCTGTTGTAAAAGCTGTCCTTGAGTCTATTTGTTCAGGACCTCAGCAGCCTGAACCTCCTGCCAGACGGCAGCAGCTTAAACACCCGGTGTCCTGGGTGTGTACCGTCCCATAGGATGCTGCGTGCCCTCTTGAGACAGCGAGTGCTGTACAGGTCCTTCAAGGAGGGAAGTCGATGTCCAATGATTTTTTTGGGCCATATTGATGACCCTCTGGAGTGCCTTTCTGTGTGCTGTGGTGCAGCTGGAGAACCACACACCGATGCAATATGTCAGCACACTTTCAATGGAGCAGCGGTAGAAGACGGTCAGCAGCTCCTTCTTCAGGTCCATTCTTCTGAGGATTCTTAGAAAGTGGAGATGCTGCTGGGCCTTCATTAAAACCGCAGAGGTGTTAGAGCGCCATTGGAGGTCTGTGTCTATGTGCACACCCAGGAACTTGAAACTGGAGACCCTTTTAAAGCACTCCCCGTTGATGCTGACAGGCTGCAGCTCAGACTTCCTCCTTCTGAAGTCAACTACCAGTTCTTTTGTCTTGGTGGTATTGAGGTCCAGGTTGTTATCTACACACCAATCTGTCAGCCTCTGAACTTCAGCTCTGTACGCCGTCTCATCTCCCCCAGAGATGAGCCCCACCACGGTGGTATCATCTGCAAACTTGATGACTGCGTTGTCTGGGTGGGTACTAACACAGTCATGTGTGTACAGTAGGGGACTCAGTACACAGCCTTGTGGAGAGCCAGTGTTGAGGCTGAGGGGTGAGGAAAGATGAGGCCCACTCTAACTCTCTGTGCACGGTTTGAGAGGAAGTCTCTGATCCAGCGGCAGGTGGTAGAAGGAAGTCCGATTTCCAGCAGTTTAACTATTAGTCTGTCCGGGAGTATCGTATTGAAAGCAGAGCTAAAGTCAACAAAGAGCAGCCTGGCGTAACGGCCATATTCATGAATTTAACTACCTACATGTATCTAAATTCCTCCTAAACTGAAACTACCGAGGAGAAATTCATAGTAACTTGAAAAAATGGTAAAATGATCAGTAAATTCTTTCCCCATGTGTAAGTCTTATCAGGTCTGGATTGTTATTAGCAGTGTTGGTCAAGTTACTTGAAAAAGTAATCAGTAACTAATTACTTCCCCAAAGGGTAATCCCATTACTTTACAGATTACTTAATTTCAAAAGTAATTAATTACTTAGTTACTTTTTAAAAACACGATTTACAACCTGAATAGGTGATAAAGCGATAGATCTTTCAGCCCAATTCTACTTTTTCTGAATAATCCATCATACAAAATGTAATCAAATGGAAGTCTCTTTTTAAAACTTGTTTTATCAGTTTTAATCTTTTAACTTTATGCATCAAGCAAAAATTTAATTATATGCTCTATTTTTACCTGTAAAGCAGGAGAGGGGTAGGCGGAGGTTTGCTACGTTTGTTACAAGTAACGCATTACTGCCCATCTCTGGTTATTAGTAAGGAACTGACATGAGCGGAGACAATAGGGGAGATGAGAGCTTTAATTTTAACAGGAAGCTCACAAGCAGTGTGACCTGTACATGTGTGAAAGAATACAGCATAGAAGGGTGATACATTTTTACGATGGTTAACCCTTTATTGACCATGGGCCCACCGGCGGGCCCATTTTACAGGTAAATTTGAAGAACCGGTCAATGATTTAAGGTTTTTATACGATTGTGAAACATAGTAACATATGTGCAGAGATAGCTGGCTCTTGGTGTCAATAAACACAGCAGAGTACAGTAGAGTCTCAAAGAAAACAATGAGTGCTGGATACTTTTGAACATTTATTAAACGGTTCCCATATTTGAAAACTGAACATGTGCTCCTTCAGTTCCAAACACTTTATTCACAGATGATGTTCATTAACATGTTTGTATCACAGACGGCTATTTACATACATAGTAGACAGTTTGCATTTCACTGTATTTAGTTAAAACTCTTCATTTTTGTGATTCTTATAATAGAAAAAAATTAACAAAAATGACACTGTTTTCTTAAAAATGTATAAAACAGGTAAAGTGACAAAAAAGTTTCATTATAAAATAAATCATATTATAAAAATCATGCTTTAAATCATCTTCGTTGTTCAGATAAACAGTGCTGATCTGATTTATTTTTTCATTAGTACATTTGCTGTTGCTGATATAAAACAACAAAAAGGTTCACAGTCACAACTTTAAATGGAGGCAGATTCAGTGCCTTCCAAATCACAGTCAAGTTCACACAAAGTCAAGCCGCACGGAAGACTTTCAGGCCTTCACTCTTCACAAGACGCAAACTCTCACCGAAGCCCTGTGTGCAGGTCCATTACGTGGAGCTCAGATCATGCAAACTTTACGGTCTTGCACACTTCAGTCTACGATTAAACAACATGTAAGAGGTACAAATCCTGCTGTTAATCACTTAGTGTCTGCTCTGCAGAGGCATGCAGCTGAAAACCCTCAAGAGTGTGGACTTCAAACGTGAATGCTGTGAAACGGGTCTAAAAGGAAAGAGGAGAAATTTTATTTATTGAGATCTCTAGGTAAGATACAGACTACAACTTCTCTCAAAAAAAAACAAAAAAAAAACCCCAGAGGAACTGGACCGCAGTTCTGAAGCTTATACTTACAGTGAGTGCTCGATGAGTAGCGACTTTGGGTCTTTTAAATCCTCCATTGAATGGTTCTCATTCTGATTTTGCTCCGTGGAAATCTGGTCCCAGATTTCTGTGTTGACCCACAGAGCCCCTGGCAAAGTCAAGCTGGCTCTGGTGCAGGTAATCCAACGACAGAGAGGGCAGGAGACGGTGTAGATGGCACCCTCCAGCTTGGACATTCTCTCCAGACAAGGGGCGCAGAAGGTGTGGTTGCAGTGGAGGACCCGCGGTATCCTGTTGCTGCGTGAATACTCGTAGCAGCACACGCAGCACTCGAGCTCCTCGGCGGTGACCATGCTCGTATCAGATATGCAGAATAAGCAATGCGTGGAAGGCTGCTTTTTCTGCGATACAGAAAAAACACAAAATAGGTGAGTGGAGGGGAAAAATAGACACAATATAAAATATTCACAAATGTAAAACTGAAACGTGAAGAAATTCAGCTTTTCTTTAACAGGTGCTCAGTAACAAAATCATCTAAGAATCATTTGAAATACTTACTTGCTTGTTTGCTGCTGAGCGTTGCGTCTCTGAGTGTAGAAGAGGTGTATTGTGCCAGTTTGACTGGTTGAACGCTTTTTAAAGCCCTCCCTGATCACGAGGCCGTGTCATTTCCAAGGAAGTCTTGCCCTCAGGTAAATAATATTCTGTGGAACTTCACTCTATAGAAAGGGTGTGCGTGCATGCAAGTCCACGTATCTTTCATAGTTGTTTTATTAACCATTTGTTGACTATTAAAACTTTACGAGGACCTAAATTTGACTTCTTTTTTTAAAGAGAAAATAAACTTGAGTTTTGTTGAACTGTTAAGCTGATTTTATCTGTGCAGCAGATAAAAACAGCATGTGATGTTGTCAGAGAATGGACTTCCACCTATGTATTATTTTTAGTCTAAACCCTCAAAAAACTTTACATGGAAGTCACATTTTTCACTCTACAAACTTTGAGGTCTTCATAAGCATTTACTTCCAATTTAAAAAAAAAAAGAAAACCTGACATGCATGCGTTTGTTTATGCTGGCAGAAAAACTGAACCACTCAGGGGAAAACACAACAGGCACGTCCCACAGAAAGACACCAGGAAGTTGCAAAAACCCAGAAGCTTCTGGCTGTGAGGCGCTGACCACTGAACCACTGCGTCATCATTAAGCAAATGGAGATATTATTATTAAATGCCCCACTGAGCAGGGTAATTTATTTGCATTTTACTATGAAAACAGAGACAATGCCACACAAGATTAATTGAAGCATGGTAATTTGGGCATTTGCTGTATAATCACACAAACGCACTCTCATCATAATCATCATGTTGGTCTGATTTTGAGATGGCGCCGAGAAAAGAGCAACGAACAAGAGAATCTTCTGCTTTCGGAGTTTTCTTCCTGTGGAAGGATTAGATGCAGTACAGTAGAACCAGCTTTTACTAAATGCAATGCACAACAGTAAATCATCAGCAATTGCGTGAGCCAGCACCACTAACACGACCGCGTGTTTGACTGCACAGCCCTAAGAAAAATCACTGGGTGTTTTCCTTAGAGCCACGACAGACAAGCTGGACATTTCTATAAATAAAAGAGAACAAAAACACAAAGAGAAAAAATGATTAAAAAAAAAAGAAAAAAAAAAAGAAAGAAATAAAAGGAATATACAGAAACAAAAAAAAAAAAAAAAAGGTTCTCTGCATGGGTCTCCTCATTTAATCCTATGTAGATTGCTGCTATACTGATTGGCTAAGCCAAATTAAAAGGTCCTTGTCTCCGTTTATTTTTGTGCAGACAATGCTTGGCTCATGGGTTGACTGGAGAGACCATCTGCACTAACATCTAACTCTGACCGTGTAGCTTTAGCTGCTTCACAGGATCAAAGGCCAACTTTTGTTTTCTTCATGCTCTCTGCCTTCATATATGAATAGAAATCAAGGCTGGAGTTTTGTCTAGTCTCTTAGTCAGTGACGCATCACCGGTGCTTAATCTCAGACAGTGAGATAAACTGACAAGTACTGACAAGCATGAGCTTTCTTTTATAACACCCATTTTCATATAAGTGCACGTATAGTTTTGCTGCTATATGCTTCTTTATCATATTGTGTCTGATTATTAAAAGTTACTGATCTTACACTATTCACAGAATCTGCCTTTTATACTTCCTTGGATGGGAATTAATGGATTCATCATTATTTTGGCCACAGACTCATCTTGCAAGTCCTTATTATCATGTCCAACCTTTACTAAATTACACTAATGTATTCTTGGCATGTATCCCAGCACTGTAGCCTGGCAGCCTTTGAATGGTATACCAGGAATGCATTCAAACCCATTCATAGGAAACAGAAAGTAGAAGATGTAACACCCCTGACACAGAAAGTGGAAACCATAACTACTACTTTGAGGTTTTTCCGAGGAAATTGATTACATGAAACTTGACTTGTATGTATTTGGTCTCTTCATGTCACTCTTAAAAAAAAAAAAAAAAAAAAAAAAAAAGTCTTGGAGCTGGATCAAATCATCTCTTCATCCCCTGAGGATTTTATTTCCTCTAATGAATTAGCAGGAAACAATGCAGATGGGAATGCTTTCTAAAGAAGTGATTGGCAGAGGCAAACAATTTAGAATCAACAAACAAGTTTTCCAGTTATGCAAAGTTCATTTTCACAAAGGAAATCAATATGTCTGCTGTGAAGTCTGCAACAAAGTGACCCACAGAGCTACACTCTCCCACAACCCATGAGCCAAGTTTGTTTCTAGAAGTGATATAAACCACAGAAGCACAGAGTAGGTCACAACCGTTTTAATAAACCCCTCCAGTCTCCCCGGCCCCGGCTCTACAGCCACTCCCGTCCATCCCCCACCTCCTCCTCCTCCCCTCAGTCCTTCCTGGCTAGGTGGGCTTTGAGTTTTTTTCTTCCAAAGTCCTTGTTGGTAGTGGTAGTAGTGGTGGTGGTGGAGGTTGTGGTTGTGGAGGGGTTTGATCGGGAATGAACATCCCTCCCCACCCCACGTAGTGTGTTTGTAGAATATCGAGTCCACTAGTTGGCTCACCTGCAGGGGGAGGGGAGCGCTGCCCTAAAACACCGGCTCCTCTCACTCCTGCGCTATGCTCCTCAGCACGTACTTCACTGTGTAGGCAAACGCTGCAAAGCCTACAATCACAAAGAGGTTGGCTAGAGCCCCACCTAGTAGTCCATGGTTACGATTGGCCTGCTGCTGGCCAGGGGCAGGGTTGGCACCCCCTAGTGGGGCAGGACCACCGTTGAGGGCTGGGAGGCCATAGTGGGCTTGCTGGGGGTCTCCATCAGGCACCACATCAGGTAAGGGGAGAGGCTGTGTACGGGCGTTAAGCTCCTCCTGGGCCTTCTGCTTCTGCTTCATCTCCTGGCAGAAAGGAGGAGGAGAAGGTTAGGATGGAATCAGTCCCTGATGAACGTCCCCCCTCCCCAAACCCCCCCCCCCCCCCAAAAAAGGCCCTCATACTTACATCAACTACATCAGGAAACAGCTCACAGAATACTTTGTCTTTGAGGTTGAAAGCCAGGCTTTGGGCTGATAGCTGTCTTTTCTAGAAAAAAAAAGAAAAGAAAGAAGACATGAAATACCTGAGACATAACAGGTCATTTATGTCATTATGTTGCAAATAGGATAGTCTGTTTTAATTACTGTGTAATCAGAGGTCTCAATGCTGCCAAGAGTGGGTCCTTTTTCCACCATGAAGCTGAGCAAACCCGTGAGGATTGTCGAGACGGACCACGCTGGGTTCCACGTATCCGGGTGGAAGTCTGTGATGGACAAACATAACCTGTGGAGAAACGGGAACATTTATGACCAAGTTCTAAAAACGCAGCCTAAATCATTTTCAAAGCTTTAACGCTTAAATTAACTGCGCAATAAGAAGCTACAGTCCTACCTTGTGTTGCACTTAAATCTCCCGTTTGGCGTTATCATGTAGATACTTGGTGGTTTAAAGGGGAATTCTCTGGGAAATATAAGTTTTCCATGGTAATATCCACCTATAAATTAGACATGACATATATAAATATATGTTATACAACACTGTGATATATCAAAAGCAACAGACCCCCAAAGGATTAGTCATACCTGTATGAAGCTAACCTGAGAAAGACTCACCTGATCATTCCGGTGATGTTATCAGTTATTAACTCATCTAAACTCACACATTACACAAGTTTTTTTCTAGTGTTTAGCATTTCTTACCTTCATACGGGGTTTTCTCAGGACCTCTGACTACATAGTGCCTGAAAAAGAGGAACAAAAAAAGTTAATCACTTATTTCAGATTTGACTAAACAAGTCATCTCTAGACTTGCTGGCATGGCCCAGAATCAAACTCTGTTTCTCCTCCAATTTTTTTTTAAAAATTTAGATCTTTCACATCCTGTGATCTAAGATCTAAATTTATAGATAGACAGACAGACAGACAGATAGATATATGAATGAATGACAGGCTGCTAGTCACAAAGCGCCTAAGATATGATTTAAAATGCCTACTTTGCCAAGTTGTCTATTCTGCAATGAATCTTTGTAGACCTTTCAACATAACCGACACTAGTAACCAACACCGCCGCCAGCATTCATGCTCGAATGCACACAGTGGCAGCTGCTGGCAATGGCAGCCACAAGGTAATTACGTGTTAATTAGTGTGCCTGTGTTTCATACATGATGCAAGATACAAAAGAAACAAACTGCTGGGACTTTTGCCCCCTCCTAGCTCCCTTACTTGTTGTTGTCTTGTTTGTTTTTATTTTTTGAGCCAAATTAATTTTTTCCTCACGTTTCTACCTCTCCGCACCTTCCCTCACATCAATTCCAACAGTTTTGTCTCCCACCTGGAATTTGCTGACCTTTGTGAATCCTTGTATTGAGGCTACTCTTATTACTCTTTATATCAGGTGGTGATTTTTATTCTCTCACTGTTCCATTCAAAAACTACAGTGAAGAAATGCACAGGAGGGCTCAACAATACACATTAACTGCAAGCTGCATTAACTCAGTGGTCTAACACAGAGGTCCCCAACCTTTTTTGCGCCACGGACCTGTTTATGCCCGACAATATTTTCACGGACCGGCCTTTAAGGTGTCGCGTATAAATACAACAAAATAAAACTAGTACCGGTACCAAAAAAAAGAAGATTTATTCATAACACACGTGAAAAGACCCAGGAAAACAGAGTTAACGATAAAAACGATAACAAAATAACGCTGAAAACCGATAAAAACCCTGAAAACCATACATTTCACACCTGAGCCTCAACTCTCGCTGCCCAGTACCAAACGACTCACAGTCCGAGGCCCGGGGGTTGGGGACTGCTGGTCTAACACAAAGGCAAACAAGAAAACAAACAAAACAAAACAAAGAACAAGAACTGGACTGAAAATAAGTGAAAAAGCAACGAGTGTCTAAAGATTTTAAAATGTTCAGAAAGTCTTGAGAACTACTGCTCCAGACCACTTTGAAAATGTTAAGAAAGTCTGGCTCCTTGGAAGCAAAATATAAAAACCAAGAGGTGAATTTAGAGTTTTGCACAGTACTGCACTGATCATGTTAAACTCACGCTCAAATGTCTAAATAATTACAATAAAAATATCATATTTTTTTAATATCATATATATATATTTTTTCTTTTAAGAGTTAAACACACTACTGAGGGCCATGTCACATTCCAGCGCTCATTATGACTTTATTTAAAACCATTAATTTCTTTAATAAACATCCATTCAAGAAATGCTAATCAAATTATATGGCTAATATTTAGCTAAGTGCTAAAAGTGCTCAATTACATATTTCTTTCATTATTTAAATGTCACGTATTCAGAACATTTTTGGTCAATTGCACTTTTTCTCCAATATCTATACGTCTTTTTTGTACTGGTTTAGATTTTTAAGACATCTCCCAATAGAAAGAAAATGAGTATAAACAAAATTAACAAAAACAAAAACCTGTTCATAGCTTTACAGGAAACGATACCTGATCATCATTAGGATAGTCTGTGGGATATATACAATTTGTACAGTGTCACTCTTCATATGGGTTTCCTTCTACCGCAGAAATAGAGCTAACAGTATTATCATTCAAATCTAAGCCTGTATTTGCCACTATTGAGGTGCAGTAGTGTGCAGTCTTTACTCATCACTCATTTCTATACATTTTCCTTCTAAAAAATATAAATCTTTCCAAGGAACCAGTCTTTCTGACGTGACCAAAGTGGTCTTGACGCAATAGTTCTACAGACGTGTTTTTAAATGTTTGAACATTGGTTGCTTTTTCCACTCACTTTAACTTTTGCTTTCTTGTTTGTCAAGTTACCTAACACTGTCCTAGGATTCATTCCAGTATAAAAAGGGATGACTCAGTATTGTGTACACACATAAGAGACAATGGTTCGAAGAAATGACTTTCTTATTAGCAGCCTGTTGGAAAAACATATTTTGTTCCCCCTTCTTTAGTTGACTCACTACTTTCTGTAGAAGCCTGTTGCAACAATGAACAATTTCTTCCAATTTCTTAAGTCAAATACACAAAAAACAACAATAACATAATTTAAAAGTCATAAAAATAGTAGTTTTGCACCATGTCCTTCAAGAAGCACTGAGAACTATTCCTAAAGAAAAAGAAAGCACACAAAAGCTTGCCTAAGAATTCAAGACATAGTGAAGGATAATGACTGATAGAGTTGTATTGTTGATTGTCATTTATGCTTAGAAACATTTACTCATTTATGCTTAGAAATATTTAACCATAGATGCTTAGAAGTGTATAATCAATTGTGTAGTGATAAGTTGTGTGATCTTTAACAGGCTACAGAGGCCTGGTGTGCATTCCACACTGGGAGCATGGGAAAGTTCGTACCTTGTTTAATTGTTATGGTAGGATTAACGTAGTTACATTTGTTTTAGTTTAAGTGCTTTTTGTGTATAAATGAACTGCTAGACTTCCTTACTGTGTTATCTAGGATGAGGGGGGGTCTACCCTCTTCCTGACCAAGGATGTTTGCTTGTGTGCTTTTATGACCCTTTGATCAGCAGTAGCACACACACACACACACACACACACACACACACACACGGTACTCTTTGTGTATGTAGACGTCATATGTTAATGAACCTATGCATATTCATGTAACCTCAATAAAAGGACAGTGATACGGGAGAACGGACGAGAGCAACTGGGGCCAAGCGAAGGAACGGCGTTTGTCCGGTTCTCTCCCGTGCACGAGTAACATGAAGCTTGCCTACTTCGTGTCTTGCTTTGCGGTGTAATTATATTGCCTTCAACGTTCCAGCGAATAGGTTTATGCTACAAACCCATCAATGACTTTCAGCCTTTCAACTCAGAACTGTGCAAACTTTTGCCTTGTACACTGTATTTCCATTTAAGTTTGCACATGTTTCAGAAATTGCTGCACCAATGTCACTTTTTTTTAGCAAAATATAAAGAAATGAGGACTGCCTCCAGACTTTTACACAGCACTGTAAATTTTTTAAAGCTCTGAAAACAGAATTAAAACTGCATCCACTGCTAAATACTCACTTGTATATAGCAGTTGATGCAGTTTTAATTCTGTTCATCTGTTCATCTTGGAAACCACGATTCAATTTTGTTGGTGTAAAACACTAGCCTGATTTTACACATGAAATGTTTAGTTTATTATTTTTCTACAGAATATTCACAGGTTTTAAACTTTGTCGATGGCCCTAAACACCCTTCCCTGGCTGGACCTCAAGAGTCAAAAAGTCCCAATATTTCCTGACTAATGAGGAACTTACCATTCTAGGATGTTGGAGGGAAGGGGCTCTGCACAAATGTAAGGCACGGGGTCTTTCTTTATCCTGAGGTAATCCTGCTTAAGTCTCTGAGTGGCTGTAGTTGGAGCTCTTTTGTTCCCGTTGTTGTTCATCTGATGATTGAGAGAACATAAACAGTGAGAAAACAAAAACAGTGAATTGCATAAATCTGGATTTACACTGACATCACTGTCCAGATGTATTCCTTTACATTAGGAAATCAAAGCATATCCTGTTTTACTATGGATCTGAACTCTGGACTGCATAGATTTGAATGATTGAATGAATGAAGAACTCTGAATGAATGAATCATTCTGGGTAGCGGAAGGCTTTAACCCTAATATGCCTGTGAAAGGTAACTGCAGCTTCAACTAGAGCAGATCAAAAAACATTGCATCCAGCACTGTCACCTGACCTATTAAATATCAATACTATTAAATATTTAATAAACTCTTAAACATATCACTGCAAATATTATTTATATAGTACATTTCATTACACGTAGGTTAAATGTGCTTGCCACAAAAGATAAAAATATTTTTAAAACTATGTAGCTCTACAATCTCTTAAGGCAATAAAAACAACATAAGAGAGATACGTTAACAGTCACACACAAACACAAAGTTATTAATCATATGCCTGCAAGAATAAAGAGGCTCCAAGTTTGTTTTTGAATGTAGACACAGTTGGAACTGACATCAGGTCAGTGGGAAGGTTGTTCCAAAGAAGAGAACCATTATAACAAAATGTACCCTCAGCAAACTTTCATCTCATTCTGGTAACAGTTTACAGACCTGCACCTGATGACCTGAGAGGTCTCAGAGTCCGAGATGTACTGGGGGTCAAACCACTGAGTGCTTTAGGAACAAATAGAAGCATTTTAAAGGCATTTCTGTATTGCAGTGGCAGCCAATTAATTTCAAACAAGCTGAAGTTATCTAGCTGATGATTTGGATAATCTTGCAAATACAGCAGTAACCTGGTTGATATGAATGGATGGACCATTTCCCAGTCAGTTTGAGATAAGAATTTTTTTTGACATATGGTTATACTGTTAGAAAGCTGCATATGCAGTTGTGTTGGCCTTATTAGTATGATTATGAATGCTAAGACCACTGTCCAAAATAAGGCCAAGGTTCCTAACATGTTCAATGTGTTTCAACTAGAGTGAAATCGGGTTGAAAAGACTAACAGTGTGTTAATTAACAACAACAACAAAAGCAGAGAAGGGCAGTAAAATCTCACACTGAACAACACGTAACCAGTACAGGCTTCTGTTTATTTATTAGCAAATGCTAACGCTAACTGGAGAAACAGGCAGAAATAGCTCAACTCTGGCTGCAGAGTGAAGTTTAAATATCAAGTGATTACTTCGCCTCTGTTTTCCTAAAAGATGAAGTTGTCCAATTAGTACATCTTACAAAAAGCACCGAATTTTAAAAACAATTTATCCAATCTCTCATTGTTCTCTAATGGCGCTGTGACTGTTTGTTTTGTAACTCATGCACAGCACTGCTGTGGTGCTTTAATGCTATATGCATACAACACTGCCTCGCCAAGTGAAAAAGTAAGCATTTAGCAGAGAGTGGAATATAGTATGTATTGCGTTCAAGTTAAAATACGCATCGTGTTCCAAATACTTACACAACGGATATAATTGTACTTTAAACTTTCTTCCCCTGTCAACCCATGTAATTGAAAATTACGACAATAACAAACACTGTCAACTGACCTGGTGTCACGGGGACAAACGCTGACATGTAATAAGCAGTACGTGGACCGCAACAGTGCTAGAATTATGTCATTATCACTTCCTAATAAAGAGGAAGGCTTCTTAACGCAACTTATGTGACTGAGGCTAATCCGCTACTTAGCGGCTAACATTACATTTCTGGCACATTCAGTGCCTGTCATAAAGCCTGATAATTAAATAATAAACAACTATTACGGACCAAGCTTCAGCTACAGAATGACTGCATGTGTCTGACCACTCTTTAATCACACCACACTTTAATCAGTAAAGCCAGTTCAGGAAAGCTAGCTTGGCACGGTGGCTTTGCTAATGCTAACCGGTGTCGGTTCCTGTTTGAGTGCATTTTAGAACAAGTGGCTAACGTTAGCCAACGTAGGCCACTGCTAACCGGCTAATGTTAGCAGCTACTAGCAGGAACAGTTGTATTGTATATTGTATAACGACAGCTGACCGCGACATCTCTCGCTTTTATTAGTAACTACGGGATGTGCAGTATACACATACCTCTCCAGAAACCCCAACGAAAATATGTATTCGTGGCTGGACACGAAATAAGGTTGTTATTTCTGTTGCCAACCCCAATCCGATAAGACGATGACACCAAAGTAGCTTACGCTATCGCCAGCAGGAGGAAAAATTACACTTCCGGTTTTCTTCTTCATCGCTGCTGTAGCAGTCGAAACGTTACTTAGCAAGTGCTTTACTGTCGCTAGCTGCCCAATCGCGATCCTCCTGGAAGTCCAGTACCGTCTAACAAACATGGTCACCCTTCAGTAACTGTCTTTTAATCATAACATCCGTACTTACATTTATAGTCAATCGCCAAGTAGCACTTGACACACTACACAGCGGTCTGTCTGATGCCAGGGGCTCAGAGGGCCTCCCGGTACTTTATGCTGGTGCTTAAATTTGGATTTGCAACAAAACACGGACTAAACAACAACCATTGTTTAGTCCGCTAAAACATTCCACAAGACCTTTAATAATTTCAGTAGATTTTTTTATTTGACTTCTGCCATCAGTTACAAAACACTTAAAATCATTTTATCAGAAATTTCATCACAAATGCTGAAGAAATGTTAAAGGATTACTTCACTTAATTTAAAGGTCAAGTTTCATTTACTCATCATAGAGAGCGTCATTAAGCCCGTGGAAATATTTGCATAAGCATTAGCAAACACAGTCAAACCCGGATTATTTTATCTGTGTTTTTTTTTTTTTTTTTTTTTAATTTTGTTGGTGTGGGTGTGAGACCCACAGTTTGGGAAGCTCAACTGCTTCCTGAGATTTTTTTTTTTTTTCAAAATTACAGTAAATAACAATCATCACCTCTTACATTGCACTGTTCTCCGGGGAGAACTCGGGTCCTGAGAGTCATGAGGACATTCCTTGCACATATGACCATCTGTCCAAAAACTGTTGCACATAAAGAAATTGTACTTCCCGTTAACCGAAATAGGAACAGTGATCGAACCTCCAGGCTCCCCAGATTCCAATCTGATGATGCATCTACATGATGTCCTATCCAACTCAAGCTCCAGGTCCCATTGTTCATGCTCAGACAGGTCCAAGGTTGAGTTTACTTTGTAATGGGACCCTATGCAATATTAGTTGGACAGGTTGAGAATTGTTTTGTTGTTATATGTCTAAAGGTCATCAAATGTTAATGTCAGCTCTGCTGGATGACTAACATTATCAAAACTGGAGTAAGTCAGCTAAAACATCAGTGCAATAGAACTGTTTGTCTTTGACCAAGTTTATTTACGAGAGAATATTACAACTATTACAAGTCTGCTGTAGTTTTAACTTGTGCCTACTGGAATTTGACTTTTCTTTTTTCATTCCCAGAGCATTCACTTCGGCGGACCAACGTGTCTTCTAATCGAACGCAGCAGTCTCCTGCCTGATTCCAAAGTGACTGAAGAGAGGTCGGATGAAGTGAGGGGTCAGCAGTGATCACTTTGGCTTCTTACAGCTGCTGAACTGTAAGCTCCTTCTTCTCAACTTTTCAGGCTGGAGAGACGCGAGGAGAGAAAACTCGCGAAAGACATCAGTGCAGGAGATGTCACCTGAAACAGTGGACACTGAAGTCAAGGATTTGTCCCACTGCAGGGCACCATGGAGAATTACCAACCTTCTTTTAGAATATGCGATACACTACTGTGAAAAAACTCTTGAGACACCACTCATTTCTTTTTCTTTTGGTAACACGAATCTATGCCTGATACTGTTTCATTGTGAGTTTTTCTATCTAGCAATGCTTTGGAAGTGTGGTCGGGATCATTGTAATCATTAAAAATGAAGCTGTCATCATTATATGGTGGGTCAAAATCCAACCATGACAATGCTGTAGACACTCACTGACACCAACTAAAAATATAAAATTTGAATTCATTACTCCTTCAAAAATGTCGCCACTGATTTTTAGTCCAATTCTTGTATATTTGGCGTATGTCATTCTTCTTTAGCCGTTTCCCTTTCCTAAGAATCTAGCTACCCTTGCACTGAGACAATTTCTGTGAGGCTTCAGTCAACAGTAGAGGGATCAAATGAAGGGTCAGGTGCATATCTCAGAGCCTGTGCCAGGTCTATGCTGTATTTCTAACCTGTTTCTTAAGCACATGACTTTCAGATCCTGTTCATCTGTTTTTTTCAAATCCTTTCTTGTCCCCTTTCCTCAACATTTTAAGCGCATGCTGAAAGCCACGTGGACATATGTTAAGTTTTCAGCTAATATTTAGGAATCAACTCATTGGTACAAAAATAATGTTTTATCTACAACAAATGCTGTTGACCATTTATCAGAAACACGGTGACTAAAAATAACATTTAAAACCAGTTGTTTGGCAAGTTGTTTGTTAAGACGAGCCTGGCACATCCCTGAAGTCAGAAGCATTTTTATACTTGAATGAATGGAAATTGTGAGGCACAAAGACTGGAGTAAAGTTCAGTGAAAAAGCAGCTGATAAACTTTGAACTATTGACCACATTTTTTAAAATAACAAAAGTCTGGCTTATTAGAAGCAAATTAAGAAACAATTGGTGACTCAAGCCTTTTGTACAGTACTGTATATAAGCAAGATTATAAGGAAGAAAGATCAGATCAATGTTTGCTTTGCATACCCACGAAAGAGAAAAGTGCCCGCAGCCTCATATTTTTGCGTTGCTCCCAAGCCTCATGGGGCGTACAAGTAAAAAACCTTATTTCCTCTTAAATGGGATTCCTGGATACTTAATAGCAAGTGTGGAATTTAAAGGGAAGTAGTGGTGAGCATCCTGTTCATTCATTTTTTTTTAACTTACCAACTCTCATTGAATTCAGTCAAAATTACAGTTTAACTGTATAAATACTGTATTGTAGCCATCTTGGCACATCCTCCTTAAGGCAATGTTCCTGTGCCTCATTTATAAGAAAGGGAAAAGACTGGCAGCATTATCACAGCAAATGTTTTCCAAGCTTATCCATAAAAATAGGAGGGGGGAGGGCCACAGAGCAAGAACCTCAAGTTAAAGCGCAACCACCAGAGCAGGAAAAATCATAGTATCACGCTAGTGTGCCACAGCAAGACAGCCCAGGATGCTTCACTCACTCTATCCCGAACATCCTTAGGTTTTACTCTCCTGCTGCTCGGGGTACGTCCTGTGGTAACAGAAGCAATGATATGTCAGTCAGTGGTTATTTCCTCAAGTGGACATGTGTCATTTGTCTTTAGTGTTAAATTAAAGGAATTAGAGAGGACATTTTATTCAGGGATGGTGTGACATATGCTTGTGAGAGCACATACATGTTTTACACACTGGAGACACTGAATTATTCAAGGCACGGTGTTGCTGCTGCGGGCAAGCAGATGAAGCACTGTTTTAATACCCATAAGACTCTGAATGCTTAAGTTATTCTTAAATAGTAGAGTCTGTGTACACCTCAGTGATATTTCACAACATGAGACTAATTGGTTTATTGCTTTGAATAAGCCAAGTGCTACCAAAAGTTTGTGAATCACCAAAGACACACCAGAGTATTCTGTAAAATAGCACTCTTCCAGCATCTGGCTATATCTATGGATTACAACCACTGCCGTATTTATTATTATTCAATAATTAGAGCAGCTATCATCTGGAAAAAGAATGCTGGGAGAATGTTAGACAGAAAAGATGAGAGAGGGAACAGCAATGAGAATAAGAAGCAGGCAGCTGGGTTAACAGATCCATTTCAGTTTCTCAGTTTTATTGTATGTATTTTGTTTTTCCCCTTAGTGCTTCTAAAGACATGGAAGGGAGTATTCCAAAGATATCCAAATGCCAGTAAACAGAAGAACCCCCGCAAGTAATTCAGAACCGTGTCACAGTTCTACCCGACCGGCTGTTTTTCAAAGACAATGAAAAAACAAACATTAAACAGAATCTGTGACCGAATGCTGAGAGGCAGGAAGTTAGCATTAAGTTAAAATATGCAAGTGTACTATATACAGCATGTTTGCGCCTTTAACCACTCTTAAGCCAATACTACACACAAATGGACACAACATTTAATACTTCCGCGAGGGCGACAGCTCTTAACAGTTTGGTCACAGTAGCTTCACATCACCCCCCGAGACTGGTTCTACTTGCAGTACATTGAACTATTGTATCTATCAGGTAAGTCACATCTTCTGAACATGTGAGCACCAACAGTGTTTCTACCACTCTCACAACTCAGAAAGGATGGTAAGAGTATCCTGTATATACCCAAAACAATTCTTCTTTTTTTCCTTTTTTTAACATGATGTTATACAACAGTGTCAGACACTTTCCCTTAAAAAAAAAAAAAAGTCTTTGGCAGAGGAAAATAAAAGCACAGTATAAAAAAATGAAAGAAATGAAAAGAAGAAAAGTCACCACAGATTCGTGTGTGGATGAAACAATGGCACAGAGGTGGAAAAAGGAAGAAACTTCTGACACCAGAGAGGTCATATCGGTACATGCTTTTTTTGACAGGACTGCACTGCACAAAGTGATCAAATTATAGAAAAAATATTCATCATGCTCAAGATGCAAAGGTCAAACTTCCCAAAAATCTAGCAAAGCATACAGAGGATATTCTTAGCATTGACGTAGATATGCTAGTCCTGTCACGACACGAGTTTTTAAAAGATTAAATATACTCCATAATTTCAACATAACACGAATACTTTCCTGTAATATTACCATTGCCAGGAAGCTGAAGAGCTTTTTAGTTTCATGTTCTATAAATGGAAGTGAATAACATGATGCAATTTTACATTTCTGCATGTTCTCACTGCTCTGAACTATTGGCAGTTATTGCTCAAATCAGAAGTTCCATTGATGTGTTTGCATAACCTAATGAGAAGTGGCACGTTTTACTGCCAAGACAAAAGTACTCTGTAATCTAAGGCCATTTGAAAGTTTTCTGACTGCTGTTAATGTAAAATATATCTAAAGACCTCCATCATAAATTCTGAATAAGGATTTTAGATTGAAATGACAATCATTAACAGAAATGCTGATATAAAACTGCATTCAATAATGCATTGCACTGGTCCTCTGGAAAGATAAATAAAAAAGACATCATTAAAATAGACAATAAATCGACAACAACTTGACTAGACAAGAACAATGTAAAAGCTAAATGATAATTCTGTATATGGGAAAAGTGCAGAGTCTTTTTTTTCCTTTACATATTATTTAACTGTCTCTCAGTATTCTTTAACACATGCACTCTCCTGTTCACTCACTCACTCATGACGACACAAAGTATCTTACAAAGCAGGCGAGGGTCTCTTCCCCACAAGCCCTTCAACATTTTTGTCACAGTTTCACTTCTTCCTTCCCGACCCCCCTTTTTATACACAGTAAAACTATCCTGCCCACCTCTACTGCAGCTTGTCAGTTACTCTTTTTCTTTTAAGTTACTGGAACAAATACCATATTGTTTTACCTCATGCCACAGTACACAGTTTCTAAACTTCTAAATATGCATATTTACATCTCTGATGAAGGAGAGATGGGTACATTGGATGTCACACAGATGGTCTGGATAGATATAAAGTGTACAGGATTAATGCAGCGAGATTCTTCTGAGGTAAGAGCTGTTAGGCAACAAAAATAAAAACACCCACACCCTCATACAGGAGGTCACACCATGTAATGAAGTTAGAGCATAACCCTGTTAGCGAAACACCAAGAAAGCTGATGTCATTTTACTGGCTGTGTTGTGTAGCTAGGATTGGTAGTGCCAAGTAATGGTAAGCAGAAACATAGTGGCGAAGCAGGAAGATGGTGAAGGTGACTGGATAGTCAGTAGAGTTAGAAAGGTCCATCACGGGGATGCTCCCTATGACTCGAAGCAACCAATAGTCACTCTGTATTCAGACACCCAGCTTATCAGAAGTTGCCTGCAGGCTTAGATCTAGGGGAAGTAACAGACTTGTGATCAGGGTGTAGGGGCAGCTTTTACATGAATATGTTATTTTCTCAGTCAGGAGGAAGATTTATAAATAGAGCACAGGCTTTGCTCCACGGTACAGAAGTGACCACTAGCATTCGTCTATGTTGAGACAGATGAATTCCTGGATGCACTTCCTATACTGCTGCTCAGTGGGACTGCTTGTGGGGTATTGACCTGGTTGACCCAGCGGAGCCGCCTCTGCCTCTCGCATCTCTTCATTCATCCGAGCTAGACGCAACCTGGAGGACAGGAGTGGGAAGGAGCGAGGCAGGACAAAGGGAGATGATAGAAGGTGAGAAAATAAGGTAAGGGTGAGAGGAGGGAGGAAGGTAAGAAAAGAACTGTTATGACTTTGCCACCAATGATGGATACACAAGCTTTCATAATAACATTATAAAGATTTAAACTATTTTTTAACTGTTTATCCGCAGTGCTTACAAGTGGAATAACAATCTGGTGCAAGTAATTCTTTTAGTCACATGGATTAAAGCATGGATCAATACCACAAAAGACAAACATATGGTCCACAGAGAGAAAAAATTCAGCTGACTGCATTTAAATTGTTAAAGTTTTGCCAGGTTAGTTGCTTGTTCAGCAAAACCATGAAGTAATACATGTTCTTCCAGATCAGCTACTATTACACAGAGTGTCTTACAGGGTGACGATGTCTGCATTGGCAGCCTGGACAGCGATGCTTAAAGGATCATGGCCCTGTTCATCCACCTCTGTTTGTGATGCTCCTCTTTTCAGGAACAGACACACCTGGCTGTACAAACAAAGATGGGAAGACAAAAAAAATTTCTTTACCCTACAGGGTCCCAGTTTTGCTCACTGGTTGACCACATGCTATAAGGCTAAAGTGTAGCAGCCTGGGTCCCAGTCTCACTTGTGGGCATTTGCTGCGCCCCATTCCCTCGTTTCCTGTCTGATTCTTATATAAGACATCACCAAAGGCTCTGAATGGTATCATAAAGTGGATATCCCCATTATGATCATGTCAAGCACATCATGTTAGGAATATCTCCACCTATTTGCTGTTCAAAACATCTGTTTATTAAGGGTAACCAATGACAAGAAGCTTGGCTTAAAAGAAGAGAAGCTATAACAGCTTGTTTCAGGCAGTACAATAAAGAAGGATTGTTTTTAATGCCACCCTAGCAGAGTCAAAAAATAAAATATGGTCCACAATAGCAATAGTGACATGGCAGATTTTGTGGAATGCACACATGATGACTTACTGATGTGGTATTCACTGATGCCTTTTAGTTTATCTCTGTGCTCCATACTTTAGTCTGAACGTATAGGTCCAGTTTAAGCAGTTTCAAATGTGAATACTTCAAATACTTTAAAGCAATGAGTTACTCGTGATGGCAAGTATCACGTGGGATTATACTGCATACCAGAGGAAGACTTTTGTGTGCGTTTTTTTTTTTTTAACAGTGACACTTCCTGTAGTTTTTCCTGGTTAAAACAACATAGAGTGTCAAAGAATAATATGATTATCAAAACTGGTTAGGCAGTTTTGTTATAGGGAAAGATTACTTCATGCATTCCTTAACATTCAAAACAAAAGTTATTCACTGCTGTTGGTACATTAATATTAGGTGTACCAACAATGGTTTACACATTCGCCTGGCAAGAGAAAAGGTGGTTCAATTCTAGCTGGAGACATAAATCCCCTTTGGGACTACGTCTGGCGCAAAACTCAAACACAGGGAGCCACCTGCTGTGGTAACCACTTTGTGGGAAGGGAGCAGCTGAAAGTAGCTTTTACCTAATAATTTCCACATTTCATGACATTATACACAGGCTAGAACACAATGATTATCAGACACAGCTTATTACTTCCATGTCTCTCTTACCCAGTGTGCCCCAGGTCGGTTGCATGGTGCAGTGGGCCTCTGCCTCTCATGTCCCTCTGGTTCACATCGGCCCCATTCTGTAGCAAGAACTCACAAGCTATCAAGGAGCCCTAACAAAGAGACAGATGGAGAATTTCAAGTCTACAGTGTTCATAATGGCAGACGATGCATTTACGTGGAGAGTCTTTCTTGTTTTTAATCGTTTATGACTGCAGATGTTTTTTTAATGTAGACAGTCCAGATAAAAAAGATTTTCTTTATCCCAACAGAGAAATTATTGTGTTACAGCAGCAGGATAAAAAATTACAATAAAAGCACAATCTATAATAAATACACAATAATAATAATAATAATAATAATGGATACTTTATTGATCCCCATGGGGAAATTACTTGTTTTTCTCTGCATTTGACCCATTCACTCAGTGAAGCAGTGGGCAGCCCACTAAGCAGGCGCCCGGGGAGCAGTGTGTAGGGACGGTACCTTGCTCAGGGGTACCTCAGGGTAGCCGTTAAGTGGATTCGAACCGCCGACCTTCCGATCATGGGGTGCCCACTTTACCTACTGAGCTATCCCTGCCCCCACAACATAGTAAAAGTGCCACTGCCGCATAGTGAGGGTCTTATATTGTGAGATAGAAAGTTTGCACTATATACACACCCAACAGTGATAAAAAAAAAACAAAAAAACAACACAAATAAAAAAGTGAAATAAAAATGAGGTTAATTTAAAGAAGGTTTTTTTTTTTTTTTTTTAAAGAGTGTAATGGAGCAGTATAAATTGCATTAATAAATAATATGGATATTTTAAACTCAAGAAACACCTTCAAGAAGGTATAATGCAGAAATATGTGTGCAGTATCTTGTGCCTGACAAACATGTTCACCTGTCAAGAAGAGTTATTGTACAGTTTCACTGAGAACGGTAGGAATGATTGCCTGAAAAGGCGCATATGAAGGGGTTGAATAAGTCTGAGGGAGAAGGAGCTGTGCTGCCTCTGTAGTGTGGAGGAGAGCTGATGACTCAAATGCCCTCCAGATTCTGGCCAATGATGTGAATTAACTCTCCACCCATGATGTTAATGGGCCTAATTACAATTTTTTTTCCCTCCGGAAGTCAAACACCATTTCTTTTGTCTTGCTAACATTGAGAAGGAGGAGGTGATTTCCAACTACTGCAGTGTCAGAAAGCTTCTGCATGTGGCATGTTTCACTGTTGTACTAGAAACCTGCGGTGAACAAAGTAAACAGGAATGGAGACAGGACTGTCCCCTGTGATGCCTGAGTATTACAAACCACCACACCAGCTGTGCAAACTGAAGCCACTCTGACAGAACAGTAGAAGTGGTGACACCCATTCTGAGCAGCTTCTCACTTAGAAGTGGTTGGATGGTATTAAAGATGTGGAGGGAAAAAAAACAAATCCCCCAAACCCCACAATTCTCTCATAATGCCAATAGTACCATCCATACTATCCAGGTGGGAGAGACATGCAGCAGCATGTAGATATCCACCCTCAACAGAAACTGGCTTAAAAGGGTGGAGAGCATGTGTCACCTGCAAGCAAAGTCGGCAAGAACCAGTTTCTCCAGCACCTTCATGACATTTGACATCAAGGGCACTGGTCTGAAGTCACTTAACAATTAAACAGATAAACTTAATTTAATAAATGAAATTATTCATTTACATCCACATCACTTTATCCAAACCAAAACACCCACACATGTTTATTACAGAGCGTCTCACCCCTATCACAGCCTGAATGAGTGGCGTTTTCCCCTCCTCTTCCTCGCAAGCGGCGTGTACGTCAGCACCGTGTGCCAAAGCCTCCGCCATGAGCGGCAAGTTGTGGAGTCGGGAGGATCGGTATAGGAGCGCGCCAGGGTGGAGTTCTCTTGGGTCTTCAGGGTCTGAGGATACTTCCTGTTCAATTTCCACCTCACCACTGGAGGACTCCTCTGACTCCTCTTCTGTGTGTGAATAATTTAACATGAGAATGAGCGACAATATAAGTACATGTAACACGATTTAATTTAAATTGTAGCTACTTACACTGGTGGCACAGAGCCCACAAGCACACGTACCTTCCTCTGTTACACTGTCCACCACTGAGCCAAAGGCCAGGACGTCTGTGCTCCCGTCAGTACTTCCTCCCAGGCCGCTGTCGCTACTGAGACCTGCAGGGCCAAGCATTGCCAAGCCACGGACACGTTAATCATTACTTGGCACAAACTGCATTACATAAAGACACGTTATCGGTTGGATTGCTCAGGAAATCACAAATATGTGGAAAACTGCTATAAGAACTTCAGTTTCTGAGTTATTTTGTTTCACTGTGGAGCCTTTACCTAAAATCTTCTCTAAAGTCTACAATAACAATGCACTGTATCAACACATTGTGTAGTGGACTTACTGCGAGGACCAGAGCCAGTGTCAAAGTAGGAAAATAATGAGTCCAACTCATCTGGACAGAACAGCGAGTCCCGGCGAAACTTTGCTGCAGCTGCTGCAGGAGAATAAAAGATCAGAACAAGAGCTCAGTCTGGGCTTCACAGTGTGTTTGGTTTTATCACCACATCACAAGTCCCCACACTGACCTGCTGAGAGGTTTGCCGGCGAGGCGCTGCCAGGTTCATATCGGTGATATTTCCTACGAGCCTTGTTGGGTGCCCGAACAGAGCTGTTGTGTCGCTGGCATTTCTTCACTGTCCAAGGGCGGGACTTCCTTTCACCTTGCACGAGCGCTTCGCTGCCACTCATCTTCTTCAGGAAGCGTTTCTCCACGTATTTAGATTTGATCCAGGCCTCTTTCTCCTGTCTGGAGGTAAATGATCATAAGAAAGAAGGTAAAAGGTATCTTTAGAGTCTTGGAAAAATTACTCTGCTGGATAGAAACTGACCTTGAACTGGAGGGGCCTGGTTTTTTTGCTCCGAGTTCTTCACAGGATCCCTCATAAATCTGGTTGATCACAGTATTCCCCAATTCACACATCAGCTAAATATAAGATGAGAGAACAAACATGAGAGAGACAACACGGAAAGTGAACATTTTTTTAAAAGGGCTAATTAAAATTGCATTAGCAATGAACTAAAGGAATAAGACGTGTAACTCTGCTGGGAGGAAAAAGCATGGCAGAGGGAAGATGAGATGTAGGCAAAGCGTTAAGAAGGCACACCTTAAGTAATTCTGGCTCCCACGAGTCTAACGTCAGTGAACGCACTTTAGAGAAATGGACCCCTAAACTCCTGAAAGAAACAAGAAAAAGAGACTTTAAAAAGAGTTTTTATCCAACTGGAAGAACTTAGCACAATCTTACTTTTGCTACTTTTATTTAAACTGCTTGGGGCGGCAGATGTCTGAAGCTATGCTCATAAGACCCTGGAGTAAAAACAGTATTGTCTTATTACTTAAAATATACACAAACGCGACAAATCCAGTATGAAAAACCATAGATTTGTGCTTTTTTTCTTATTAGTATTACATATTCCTCTTCACTCTGCTGACCCATGACTGCACTCCATCATACAGCTCCAACCTCTTCATCAAGTTTGCGGACGACACAACGGTGGTGGGTCTCATTAGCAACAGGGATGAGACCGACTACAGAAGTGAGGTGAGACGCCTGGCCACGTGGTGTGCTGACAACAATCTCTCTCTGAATGTGGAGAAGACAAAGGAGATTGTTGTGGACTTCAGGAGAATGCACACCCAACATGCTCCTCTGACCATTGACGGAGCGTCTGTGGAGAGAGTGAGCAGCACCAAGTTCTTGGGTGTGCACATCACAGAGGATCTCTCCTGGACGTACAACACCACAGCACTGGCCAAGAAATCACAGCAGCGTCTCTTCTTTCTCCGCAAACTAAGAAGAGCAGCCCCCATCATGTACACTTTCTACAGAGGCACCATCGAGAGCATCCTGTCGAGCTGCATCACTGTGTGGTTTGGAGCCTGCAATGCGTCCTGTCATAGAACCCTCCAACGCATAGTGAGAGCTGCAGAGAGGATCATTGGTGTCTCTCTCCCCTCCCTCCAGGACATTTACAGCACCCGTCTCACTAAAAAAACCCTTTGCATAGCGGCTGATCCCACGCACCCAATGCAAAGCTTCTTCAAGCTGCTGCCGTCGGGGAGGAGACTGCGGAGTCTCCAGGCCAGGACCAGCAGGCTGAAGGACAGCTTCATCCATCAGGCTGTCAGGAAGCTTAACTCCCTCCCGATTCTGCCCCCTCTCCCCTCTTCTCCACCACGGTCTCACTGAACTCTGTCACACACACTCACACACACACATTCTCTGACTCACTCACTGGCCTGCACCAGTTACCAGTCACTTTGTGGAGCATTGGACTGCCATTACCTCATAAGACTTTGTGTTACACTATCTCATACCGTACATTACCAAATCTCCATTTGCACTATTTGCCTATTTGCACTACTCTGCCTGGTTTGCACTCAATGTCATTTACCCTTATATTGTATAGCTTTCTTGTTATATGTAAAATTGTATTATATTATTTAATTTTTTTTACTTTAAAATATTTTACTTGCATTTTTAATCACTCTTATATTTAAATGTTCATTTTCTATTTTATCTAGGGATTGAGAGTAACGAAGTTTCTATTCTCTGTATGTCCTGTACATGTGGCAGAATTGACAATAAAGTTGACTTTGACTTTTGACTTGACTTTGATATACATTTATTTAATTTTAATTCTAGTGCAGCCAGCCTTTTTATGGATACAGTTTTGACTGATAAGGCTACAGTGGGGCAAAAAAGTATTTAGTCAGCCACCGATTGTGCAAGTTCCCCCACTTAAAATGATGACAGAGGTCAGTAATTTGCACCAGAGGTACACTTCAACTGTGAGAGACAGAATGTGAAATAAAAATCCATGAATCCACATGGTAGGATTTGTAAAGAATTTATTCGTAAATCAGGGTGGAAAATAAGTATTTGGTCACCTCAAACAAGGAAAATCTCTGACTCTCACAGACCTGTAACGTCTTCTGTAAGAAGCTTTTCTGTCCCCCACTCGTTACCTGTATGAATGGCACCTGTTTGAACTCATCATCTGTATAAAAGACACCTGTCCACAGCCTCAAACAGTCAGACTCCAAACTCCGCCATGGCCAAGACCAAAGAGCTTTCGAAGGACACCAGGAAAAGTATTGTAGACCTGCACCAGACTGGGAAGAGTGAATCTACAATAGGCAAGCAGCTTGGTGTGAAAAAATCAACTGTGGGAGCAATCATCAGAAAATGGAAGACATACAAGACCACTGATAATCTCCCTCGATCTGGGGCTCCACGCAAGATCTCATCCCGTGGGGTCAAAATGATCATGAGAACGGTGAGCAAAGATCCCAGAACCACACGGGGGGGCCTGGTGAATGACCTGCAGAGAGCTGGGACCAAAGTAACAAAGGTCACCATCAGTAACACACTACAACGGCAGGGAATCAAATCCCGCAGTGCCAGACGTGTTCCGCTGCTGAAGCCAGTGCATGTCCAGGCCCGTCTGAAGTTTGCCAGAGAGCACATGGATGATACAGCAGAGGATTGGGAGAATGTCATGTGGTCAGATGAAACCAAAGTAGAACTTTTTGGTATAAACTCAACTCGTCGTGTTTGGAGGAAGAAGAATACTGAGTTGCATCCCAAGAACACCATACCTACTGTGA
This sequence comes from Maylandia zebra, assembly GCF_041146795.1. NCBI lineage: Eukaryota > Metazoa > Chordata > Actinopteri > Cichliformes > Cichlidae > Maylandia > Maylandia zebra. The sequence goes on from NC_135171.1 coordinate 17,645,730, forward strand.
AGCATGGGGGTAGAAACATCATGCTATGGGGCTGTTTTTCTGCCAAGGGGACAGGACGACTGATCCGTGTTAAGGACAGAATGAATGGGGCCATGTATCGTGAGATTTTGAGCCAAAACCTCCTTCCATCAGTGAGAACTTTGAAGATGAAACGAGGCTGGGTCTTCCAACATGACAATGATCCAAAACACACCGCCCGGGCAACAAAGGAGTGGCTCCGTAAGAAGCATTTGAAAGTCCTGGAGTGGCCTAGCCAGTCTCCAGACCTCAACCCCATAGAAAATCTGTGGCGGGAGTTGAAAGTCCGTGTTGCTCGGCGACAGCCCCAAAACATCACTGCTCTCGAGAAGATCTGCATGGAGGAATGGGCCAAAATACCAGCTACTGTGTGTGCAAACCTGGTAAAGACCTATAGTAAACGTTTGACCTCTGTTATTGCCAACAAAGGTTATGTTACAAAGTACTGAGTTGTATTTTTGTTATTGACCAAATACTTATTTTCCACCCTGATTTACGAATAAATTCTTTACAAATCCTACCATGTGGATTCATGGATTTTTTTTTCACATTCTGTCTCTCACAGTTGAAGTGTACCTCTGGTGCAAATTACTGACCTCTGTCATCATTTTAGGTGGGGGAACTTGCACAATTGGTGGCTGACTAAATACTTTTTTGCCCCACTATACATGATGGAAAGTTTGACATATCAAAAAAGAACTGATACACTTGTGTGGACGTGACTGTAACGGGATGCTTGAATGCAGAAGATTAAACAGGCATGTGTTAAAAACAAGCAGAAGCAGGGCAAATGTCAGTCACATGTGACGTGTTGTTCTCTTCTCTGGAAAGGAACATCTTTTTTTTGTAAATAGCCTTACTAAACTAGGACAGTTTCATTTTAAGGTTGGGCAATCAAGAAAAACTCACCAGAGAAAACAAACTGACAAAGCAGGTTTAAAGTCCAGTTTGTTTACTGCAGGCATTCAGTTTGATTTGACCACGTATGCATGTGGTATGATTGTCACCCATGCTCAAAACCGTTCTCCAACGCTTCCTCAATAACAAGTTAAGTAATCAAATAAATATGTGAGCAGACGTGTGTCACCACTTCTACAATGTAGTCACAAACTAGAAAAAAGTTATGAATGTAATGCTCTGTATAAGGTTATTGAGGGCTGTGTGAGTGCAACCTAGCAGGGGAATGAGGATGGGGTCAATCATTTAGATTGTGTTAGTATACTTCTGAGCTCCTAATTTCTTTTTAGACCTTCATTATATGTTTGAATTTCTGTTTACTTATAGCCTTAGTCTCATCTATGTTCTTTGTCATGCTGTCTGTGTATTCAGTTTGTTTGCTTGCGTGAGCTCCCCTTTGTGGCTTCACCTGTTGGAAGTCAGCCAAAATAAATGGCTCACTTCTTGTTAATTTTGACTGCCTCCTACATCATGTATTTTGGTGTCTTTAAAAGATTTACAGTCCACAGGGTCTGTGTGATTGTTGCACAATAACTGCAGCCCTTAGTGTACAGTCACCTGTGGATCCCTGAGCACTCAATGCAGAGCAGCACTCCCAGGTTGATAGAAGCCCAGCAGGGAGCCGTTTGGCCACAGTCACTGCACAGCTCATTGCCTGGCAGGCTCTGCACCCGCTGGAGGAGGCTTTCTCCTCCTCCCCGAACTCCCTTATCAGCCCTCTCTCCTCTCTCTCTGGGTTCACTGGCAGAGTCAATGCTGCTGGTGGAGGGTGAGGCAGTCCGGTCCAATCGCTGTGAAGATGGAGTTACAAGTTAGCGATGGAGACTTGATCAAATCTAAGGAAAAATAAAGGCTTGCATTACAGGATTGTGTAAGTGTTATTGTATTGGGTTATGTGTTTGTTTTCACCTCGATGTAATAGTTGTCGGTGATGTCCTTGTAAGCAGAAGCGATGCTTGCCTGGACAGCCTGGATCCATGCCTGCCTCAGCTTCTCAGACTCAGCCTGCAGCATGCAGCTCCTAAAGGTTTATAGAAACTAGTTATAAACATCTTTATCTGTTTAATATTTTAGCTTAAGTCTGTTGCAATCTGAAAAAAAATAAAGTTGAGCTTATTCTGGAGTGAAATACACACACTTACTTAGTGGGTGAAACCACCTCAAAGCAGAACCGCCTCTCATTATCTTCACATGGTTTGACTGAGCACAACCTCAAATCCTCAACAACCACTGTCAAAGAATCCTGCCATTGAAAAAGGGGAGTGCCAGAAAAACAAAGCTTAGTGACAGGATCGACAGGAAAGACAAGACACTGGTTGACCTGCTATTATACAAATGGTGGCAAATAGAATTCAGAACTCTAAACTGTGTAGGTTAGCTAGAGTGGTGACAAAATCCTAGCATAAGGACCCCAAAACGGTAGATTTACATTTACAAAATTAGAGTGTACCTTGAGTTTCTTTTGGTAGACCAGCTGGCTGTTTTGTATAGAAAACCACCGCCTGGAGGGGGTTGAAGGTATGAAATCAGATTGTTAGAGTGACAGAGATAGGCTGACTCAAATGCTGAAGTCTACTTTCAGTACTGAACCAATGGAATGAAATCGACTAACTTAGTAGAGCTCAACAAAGCACATTCCTTCTTCAGTTATTCTACATAGAAATCTGAGAGCTCACAGGCAATAAAGTTAGAAAGATGAGCTTTTTACCCCCATCTTGTCACATTAGTGTATTTTCCATATGAACAGGTTATGGCTGATTTGTAAGCTAACCTCGATTCTATTTTGTTATATATCGTAACTTTCCATTTTACCTATTCCAGGTCTTGAATGCATTGCTGGCCCTCTTAAAGAGGTAGCCCTCCATAACCACACCATTGGGTGCATCCACATTGAATTCCAGCTTAGGGTCATCATAGGAAAAATCCTGTGAAGCGAACATATGAAGTAATTATTTGTGTGAAACAATGAGCGTAAAGTCCACAACAAATGTCTGCGTAACCTTATCGCGGGCTCATACAATAGCCGTGCCTCCTCAATAATCAGTGTCCTCTCTACAACACGATTAGTTTACATTTAAAGATTGTGTCAGAATTTCTCGACCATTCAGCTAAACCTTTTGTACCTATTTGTATATCTAAGATTAGCCAAGAAGGGTCTCTAAAGTCAGATGCCACCTGTTCAGCAAAGTGAAGAACAAAAGCACACAGATTGTGAAATGAGAGCCGAGGCTCAGGTTTGCTTATCTTAGGTGACACTTTGATCTGAGGGAGTACTAAACATATGGCAGACTAGTAGGCACACATACTTTCTACTCAGGGAAACCCTGTAATTTTCCACTTTCCTTTAGCTTTGTTAAAAGCATAAAAGCCTTTTCACTGATTCCTTGCCACAAAGTCACCTCCCATTCACTGAAACGAACGGATTCAGACATAAGATAAGTAGGTGAACTGCCATGTGACACGGAGGTACTATAATAACACAAAATTCTTCAGCAACAATTCTTCCAAAACATGCAGGCCCTAGAAAGCAAAAACATGATGTGATGTGGTACAACAGCTTGGTTCTCCACCGGCCAAACACCTGGAGGTGTTTCCAAGTGATTCAAGAGCCACTTATGCGCAACATTTGCTGGAGAGCAGCAGGCTAGTTGTAGGCTCTCCAACTGGGCGTTTTTGCACCAACTTTACAGAATAAAAGACAGAAGAACATTTGGAGGAACACCCGTGTTGGCATTTCCCTTAACTCCAGTTTTCCCTCATGCAGCTAATTGTTGCATTTTAAACTTTTAAACCTGTTGTCTGTTCACCAATGGAAAAAGGAACAGCGTACAAGAGTCGAACAGAAGCTCTCATCAAAACTTCAGGTTAAATAAATAAATAAAAGCTCACCAGCGTGTAGCTCAGCATGCCAAGTATCTTCATCTTTATCACATTGACATCCAGCAGCATTACGATGTCGACAGGAAAATAAAAGCTTAAATTCATAAATAAATGATGATAAAGGAGACAAATGTGCTCCTCATGCGAGTCCAGACACACACTGTCAAAGAGGAACAGCGACAGGCTCGTGCCGCTCCTCCGGCCGCGTGGACCCGGCGCGGGCGCACATTAGCATACAGCTGTCACCGTGTCCTCGCGCCCCGCGGGGATGACCCCTGCAGCGCCTGCTGAAGATCAAACGTTTCATTTTCCTGCTGCATGTGAGGCCCTAAACGTAGCCATACCTCATCCCCGCCCCACCCGCGATTTAAGGCTGCCCTTTCAGCGTCTTCTGTGGGAGTTAGTTTTCCATCTGTCTGCAGCTCTAAAACTTTTTCCTGCTTAATCAAGCTGACATTATTGCTCCCCAAACACCAGCCCGGAGCACCCTCTTCCCACCTTAAATCAGCCGGGACCGCGCAAGAATGCAGCGACTAGCCCAAAGGCGCTGGAGGCTGCATAGCGCCACTGAGCCAAACTGCCCTATTAAGTCACTGTGAACCCCGCAGCTGAATTCTACTGATACGCTTCAATTATAAGTTACACTAATTGATACAATTTAGTAATGAAAAACTTAAACACACATAAGCTTCTGCTGCTGGGGGCTTCCTATGATGCACTTGGTCACTCTGTCTTTTAACTACAGCATTTAATCATTAGCAATTCTTAAACTCTGACTCTCCAGTAGTTTGCCTTTTGTGCTGCCTCCCTCTGTGCTCTTCTCTTTCCTCTCACACCCAACCAGTCCCTGCTCCTGTGGTTCCATCAGTGGTTTCTTCCTGCTAAAAGGGAGCTTTTCCTTCCCAAGGTCGCCAAGTACTTGCTCATGGGGAATGTGTGATTGTTCTTTCTAATATTTTAGGGTTTTTACCTTACAGTATAATCTGAATTGAATCACTGATAAGTTATTGCAGTGCAAGCTCAGTTTTATTATTACATTCACAGTAGTTTAGTGATTCTGCAGCAATTGCGGCACCCAGCATGACTTAGGAGGACACTGAGCCCATGGGCCTGTGCTGGTCAGACTTTGTATGTTACTCCACGTGTCTCTTTGAAGACTAAAAAGAGCTCATTCATCAGCTTTTGCATTTAGTTTTAAATCATAAAACAACAGGAAATGTGCTGAGGATAATGGGTAATGCAAGAATGTAGCGCACAAGTAGCCCAAAGACGCATCGAGCTGCATAATGGCACTGAGTCAAACAGTGGGCCCAAAACATAGCAGTGAGGCTGTATGAGACATGTTGAACCAGTTCCATATGTATATGTATATTACAAATACAAGTATTTGCATATAGTGAATTCCAGGTAAAGCCCTTTAATAAGGCACCCACTGAAGTGGAACGGCACCTGTCTAACAACAATTCCTACAAAGAAGTTTTTACTTTTTTTTTTAAAGGTGCCAAGCCTGAGCAGTCGCTATACAAACTGAAGATGTGCAATAACAATAACAACACAGCTCTTTTCCCCCCTAAAAGCACCTTTTGTTTGGAAGCACTGCAGCTGTCACAAGTCACAAGTGTTACGAGTCAAAAGGAAGCCCTTAATTCTAACACACAGAATAATGCGTAGCTTTATACAAATATTTATGCCCCCTCCTGTCTTACAACCTTCAATTAGCCAGGACTGTTCAAGAATGCAGTGCACAAGTAGCTTAAAGGAACAGGAGGCTGCATAACAAAAGAGACCCTGAACATGCAATTTTGGCAACATACCAGTAAGGCTGTGTAAGACATGTTGAAACATTTCCATACATTTGGAGGTAAACTGCATGTGATAATTTGCATATAGTGAATAACATTCCAGGCAATTGTCTTCATGTTAAGTAATAACACATCACACCACAGACACGCAACGCACACTGAGCTGAAACAACACCTGTGTAACGCAGCTCCTACAGAAAAGTACTGCTTTTACAGGTGCCCAGCCTGAGCAGTCACTAGATAAACGAAGTCTGAAGAAATGTTTTTTTTAACTGCCTTTTCTGTCAGGAAGGTCGTGAGCCTGTTTGGGACCATCAACCACAGGGACACCTCGGCAGTTGTCACCAGTCAGCAGAAAATTATTACGAAAAAATACCTCATCCTAATACGCTGCAAGCAAACATGTGTTACAAATGGATATAGTTTGGGCAATTTATTGATAAAGGCGGTTAAGGAAATGTTTAGTAAACACCCTAGTTTTTTTCTGGTGTTTTTGCGTTTGCTTGATTTAAAAATGTTGTACAGTTAAAAGTGGTGACAATGGAGGAGGAGAGAGTTGAGGCCCTGGTTCCCCAGGGAGCCACAATGATGTTCTGCACACACACAAAAAAGAGCTGCTGTGAAAGAAAGGCACGAGGGAGCGTGTGATCTGTGCAGGAGGACGGGCTGAGATGGGGAGGGAGCCGCCGGGGCAATCAAAGGAAGCGCGAGGTAATGAAGAAGAACCCACTGTGTAAGTATGCAATGGCTAAAATGGTCTCTCACTCATCACCTGATTACTGTTTCTGCTTCATCCTAATGCCAACAATGCCCCTTTCACATAACCCCACACTAATATATTTATCTGTGCTCATCCCTTATTAACTTCTCTGCAAATAAAGCAGGCAGGCTTAACTACTTCCATGAATCGGTCTTATTTTTACCCTGAGTGCTGAAGTTACTGTTAATAAAGAATGCATTGCATCTATAATTCACAGCTTCTGCCGTCTCATAGCGCCCCTTCCCACACTACTACATTTGCATATGGAAGGAATATCAGAAACAACAGACGTCAGTGTTCAGTGGGGAAAAATAAATTGAAATGGCTCGTGGCAGTGTTTTCTCTTTAAATTCTTGATGCAGTGATGCTTTTTCTGTCTTCGTGTAACTACAGGTTTTTTTCTTGATAAAAGCACTTCCTGAGAAAGACCAGACATCTGATTTGAAAGAGCTTTGAGTTTTTCCCTCTTTGAGAGAGACGGCCTCCGTCATCTGTCTCGCCCTGTTGTCTGGATCTTTCACTTTTTTTCTCTCTTCATCTTTTTCCATTGCTTGCCTTCACATTCAAGACCCGGCTGTGCATCTTAATGCCATCTGTTGACTTTGGCTGTAAGCTGGCAGTTGTAACTTTAGGTTTTCTGACCTGTCAGAATGAGGATTGGTTCTGCAAAGACACCAAAAAGGCAGAGCTGGCTCCAAAAAACAGTGCTGGCACTGTGTTGGTGATAGACAGATGTTTGATCATCAGATCATCACCACTTCGCTTTGATATTTTTACACACAGACTGTAATGATTTATTTAACAATTGAATATAATAATCTGTGTTGTTTTGGTGACTTATTTTAGAGTCTTACACTCTTATAAAAACTGTTTAAGAGGAAGTCTGTGCTAGAAATTTCAAGAAGGGCACATCGGTGTGACACGCGTCAGCGCCTTCAGACAAATACTGACGTTAACGTCTCTCCCACGCAAACACAGTCTCGCTTTATGCTTACAAAAAGGCACACTGATTTATGCATCAGTCGAGCTGGTGAAACAACTACTACCACTGCTACACATACACAATGACTGGTAGACAAAGATCTTCTGGGGCAGGAAAATTTACAGGTTTTCAGGAAAGTGAGATTACTTTCATTTTATTTTTAATTTCCAGACAATGTGCCCTTGAGAGCTAGAGTACAAACTTCAAGGATCAGCTGAAAACCTATACCAGTCGACACAAGAAACCTGACACCTAGAGCCAAACAGGCCCGGTCAAAATACGGGCTAACAATTGCAAAGCAGGTCTGTGTTTCTTGAACCGTCCATTACTGCAATGTTCCACACATTTTTTTCTTTTAAAACCCAAATCAAAAAAAAAATTAACATATATGTGGTTCATTTTAACCAGTAAGCCAAGGTTAAGGTACAGACGAGAGAAAAAAAACAAAAAACAAACTCACCTGCATCAGAGTCTGTGAGGAAGAGGCCAAGCAAGGACACAGCGAAGAGAGAGAGTGAGAGAGGGGGAAGAAATGCATTAGAGGAGGAACATGACTGCGTTAATTTCACCAGAACAAACTAAATAAGAATAAATATGTGCAACTGATGAGTGTCACAAGCGGGCGACATCAGAGAGCTCCTGAGAAATACACATAAAACAGCTGTTCTTGATCTACTACAGCATGTTACACGTGAAGCGTTATTTTTCTAAAACCATCAGAAATGAAGCCCAGTGGCACAATTCAATGCACGTTTTATGGATTAAAAAGGACGAGTTGCTGAAAGGTCATTAATCCATGCACAAAGCTGTTCGTCGAGTCTGGCAGGATGCCTTCCCTGGGCAACTAAATTGACCGGAGGGAAGGGCCTCTGGCAGAAAAACAGGCATGCTTTTGGCATTTCTTCTGGCAACAGATGGATGATTTTTTTTATGCATCTGTGCATGTGTGTGGCTACTGCGGGGGTGGGGATGGTTAAAGAGTTGCTTTTCTTCCAGCGGAGTGAGCCGTGCATGTTTAGGGGACTTGTTCTTACTGTAATCCTGAACGCAAAACGCAGAATGCCGTCTATCAGTGTCAGTAAACAGGACAGTGGCATTTACTAAACAAACATAAATAGTTCAAGGCTTTGTTTTCCTCATGAAGGCATCTGTGGTCTCTGTAAGATCTGTTTCGCTTTGTTATTTTAATGCTGCCAGTTACATACCACTTTTCTTTTATTGAACTTCTACTGAATTAGGTGGTGACTGTCATGCTAAATGACAAAAAGAAATTCCTTTCAGCAACCTTTAAGGAAACATATCTAACATTCTGGTCAGCATAGACAATATCTGATGAGCACTTCAGATTTCACTATCAGTGCAAGTCCTCCTATGCTCCTACAGGAGAATCTGCACAGACCTGTGCAGTGGCTGCAAAAAGAGAAGCTGGAAATAGTCGTGAAAAGGCTAAGCTTTAGTATTTATGAAAATACAGATGATGTAGAGTCTCCACGCATTCTGTTTATTTTGTATTCTGATCTATTAGCATCATTACGAATGATCTCTCTCCAGTAGTTTGTTTCTTGTCTCATCACCCTCAAGCGGTCTCGGTGGATGGCTGCTTGTCCCTGAGTCGGTGTATCTAACATCCCTGTGCTGGTGTTGCTCCTATTTCATCATAATGATGCTGGTCCAGGGAAAAGTAAGCATAAGAAGTGGACGGTAAGGTTGCCCTAGTTTTCCTTGGAAGAAAACGACACAGGGATGAACTGTTATGGCAATGTGGGCTCAAAGATAAGAGCTGTGATGGTGTCTCACTCTCTGCTGGATGAGGGCGTGTTTGTGCTCCAGCTCCCTCTTCTCCACAGCCGAGTCAATGACCAGCTGATCTAGCTGCATAGAAGACAAGATCACATATGCAGCAGGAGCAGTGAGTGAAAAATAAAATATGTTTGTAAAATTAAAGGACAATGAAACTAGAAATCACATGGTATGGTTTCGTTATTATGTTTTGGGTTTGCTTGTTTTGTTTACCTGTGCAGCCAGTTTTTTCATATAGGGGTCAATCTCATCCAAGATGTTAAAGCCTTGTTGGAACAAAGTATACTGGGCTCGCATGAATGACAGCATCTGTAGCAGACAAAGGAAGTCAAATGACAAAGTTAAAACACACTGCACAGGTATACATATATGTTGTATATGTATAATTATGTGACGATACAGATGGATCCGAGTCACTCACTGCATCCAGGATTTCAAACTTCTTCTTGGCTTGAAGCACATTAATCTGCCAGAAACGAAGAGAAAAAGAAAATTCTACATTTTAGACGTACAGGAGAGATCTGAGAGCAGATCAAGAGTCTGTGCATGGGTTCAACAGAAGTTGACTCACAGTGCCACCTATTGGAAAACACTAGTAATAACAAGTAGAGTCTATGTTCTGTGTGCCTCACCTGTAGCACATAGTCCAGGGCCAGGTGCCGAAAAGCTTTGCGGCTGAGGATGAGAGCCTGCGTCGCCTCCTCCGCCTCATGCACCTTGTTCCTGGGTGCCTGCGCGTTCTTCACCTGCGCCAGCTCCATGTCCTCACGCACTCGATCAAACTGCTTCTTGGTATCCTTGAACTTCCGTATATCCCTGGTACAAGCACCATGAAGCACAAAGGTAAGAATTCACAGATTTTTGGCCAAATCAGAAACGGTGAGATCGAAATTCTTAATTTCTGTTATTATTGGGAGATTTCTGCATGCGAGTACAAAAATGCACACTTAACACAACAATTAAGGGACTAGATAGAAATCTTAAAACATGAAGTTACTTATAAAAACAGACATCTAGTCTTCATATAGCTAGTGGTTTAACATCTTGTTCACTTGTCCTCACCTCTCTTAAGTGCTTAAATCTACTCAAATGTGATGTGATACTCACTCTTTAATGAAGGTGTGAAGCTGCTGTTTGATGGACCTCTGAGCCTGGTCAAACAAAATCTGCGAGCAGATGGAAGGAAGAGATATCATGTGAGATACAGTGCACAGCAGTTAAAGAGCAAGCAATGAATACAGCTGAAAATCTGTAGTTCTCCGATCTGGGCACAAGATGGCATTATGATCCCTTTCATGTGATTACTTTAACGGCTTCAGCCACAAGCAGAGAGGAGCTGAAGGAAATGAGAAAAGCGAGCACACACGTGAACACACTCAGCTACCGCCTCAGTAGATTTTTAGCAATATTTGAGCCCACATTTTACTTCCTGTTAAGTATGGGATTCCATTTCCTGACTGTCTCATGCTCTCTTTCCTCCACTTCTCATGCATTTTAACCAACTCTTCTCTCCACTATAGGAAGTGAGTTTGTTTCCATTTTTATATTCCAGCCACTGCTGTTGATATTATCCTAGACTATATTAAGGAAACCGTGTGCCTTGTTGATTTATCTTTGTGCAACACACGTGCACACAAGCTCACGCAGACGCAGAGACTTACAGTAATTGCTTTATAATCACGCGCATGCGGACAGTGTACACAACAATCACTTTTGGTATCCTATGGATTAAACTTTCTATAGCAATCCCTAGTTTGCAAGCATACACATTGAGGATTATGGGCTTAGTGTACATGTAAGCCTCCAACCACATGATATCTCTGCAGGGCCTGATAACACACAGCGGATGAGACTCCGATTTTTTGCTTGAGGTGGCTTGTCATTCTGCAAATGTAGAGCACGCTCAGTGTGGAAATTTGAAGTGGACAACGTCAAGCAATAGAATGATTTATTCCTTCATAAGCATGTGTGAACTTCCTGCAGAGCCTGTCTTTTAAGTATTGTGCAATGGATTCTTAAAATAAGGAGGAAAGACTTTGCAACTCCTCCCATGTCTCCTTTCACTGGAAACACTTCAATCAATGTTTAATTAGTGCAACAATAAATAGCCACAATTAAATGACTACATTATTTTAGTCAGCAGATAATGTATAAAAGTATTACGTTTGTTCTAAGAATGACGAGATATTTTGAGAATATTTACCTTAAACTCAGCTCAACTAACTAAACTGAAATCTAAACTGAAATTAATCTATTATCCTCTAGTTCCCCTCTGTGACTAATAAACAATTTAAAATAAATCATTAAGAAATTGTGAGGAAATAACCCATAATCCCAATAAAATGAAGTATAATCCTTTCACACCATGGATTCATGCTTAAGAAAGCTACTTTCACCTGCTCCCTTATTAACAAGAGGTCATCACTGCGGGGGCGCATGTTTGATTTGGCCGGATGTACGCCGAATGCCCTTTCTGAAGCAATCCCAAAGGGGATTTGTGTCTCCTGCCCTTGACAGAACCAGGGATTGTTTGGAGGTACTACCATGCATTCATCATTAAAATGCTGAAAATGGAAAACTACCTGAGAACATTTTTAATAAATGATGTTTCATCAGACTGCACTGGCACAACGCTGAATTGTGTTGAGCAAAATAGTGACAGTCTCCAAAACGGGGTGTAAGAAATGAAACCCAAAACAATTTCTGTACATCTGATAGAAACTAATCCAAATGTTCCACTCAGGCCTGCACTTGATTATAATGCCTTGGGCTCGACCCAGCCCAACCTACATGATGTCAGCACTCAATTTCCTCATGCAATTCTCTTGAAATTCAGAGATCCTCTGTGTCTCCGTGCCCCATCAGCCATCCCTCTTGTACCTGGGATGGAAAGCCAAAGCTCTTTTTTGCTTGTGGCCAAATAAGAACAGTGATCATCAACAGAAATATATCACAGTATAGAAAATCGCACAATGCTGTCAACAGGTACTCAAATGACAATATTAAAAAAAAAAAGAAATCTGCTCAGTTTCACTTTTTTAAGCTTCCTAATCTGTTGCTGAGACTGATCCATGTTTGAATGTAAACACATTTGCTTATATAATTTACTGAGAGATCCGTTTTTCTTTTGAATGCCCTTGTTTATGCTCGACAGCTGAAAAGCCTTAGGAACAGGCACTGATTGGTTAAGTAAAGACACTAAGGCTGCTTTTTATTAGGCTAACACATCTCCTTGATTCTCTTTCTCATATCTCTTCCTCACATCATCCTCATCATGATGGATGTGTAAGAGAGATGGCTGTTGGTCCTCTTCTCATATTTCAGGGAACTGAAGCTTCTCCATGAGGGTGACGGCACAGCAAACCGTGGGACTATGTTAGTAGATAAGATGCAGGGAAGTGTAAGTTAGCAAAGAAATGTATCCTTTATTTTTTCCTTCCCTTGTTTATTCACAAAATCTGCCAAACAAACACTCTTTAGAAGGGTGAATGAAGGGAAAGCAAGAAAAAAGGCGTCACAGAGGATGCATTGAGATGGTGTGAAAGGGCAGTGGAAAAGAAACAGCGTTCATAAAATTGGTGCTCTATGTAATATAAGCAAGGACTGCAGACATTACATAACTTGTAATGGATAGAAAGGAAAAGAGTACACCGCGTCTATAAAAAAAAGAGGAAATTATTGGTCTGATGTGGCTAATGGATCCTATGTAATAAGCAGAGATTTGATTTGACTTTAAAAAGGTGAAGTTGGAGATCATAACAGAACCATGCAACTGAAGAAGATTTATCTAAGAGATAACTCACACTCTGTGGAATAAAAAACAGAAAGCTTCAGATCTGTTACATTTGTGTCTCTTTGTCACTTCCTTTTTTATTCTGTGTTTATTTTCTTCCCCCACTTCCCTTCATTGTCAATACTCTCCTTTGTTCCTAATTTTGTCATGCATGCGTGCATAATGCATAAACATGGACTTGAGTGAGCATCTCAGAATATTACACACTGTCTTATATTGTCATGTCCTAATGATTACTGCTGATTACTTTAAAGTGCTGTAATATCTCTTTCTGCCTTGGGCTTTTTAAACCTGCATCATCATCTCAGCAGTGTGAGAAACCTTTCATAGAGTGAGAAATTTCGAGATCACACTTAGTCATGAGGAGAAATCACTCTGGAGTCATGTGGGGAAAACCTGTGAGCCTGTGAGTGTGCATGTGTGTGTTTATGCATTAACCTGCAATACACATCTGGTCCAGCATGTGGTTTGAATCACTGGCCAGTGTGGACAGATTCAAAGTCATTGAGTGATTTCACAGTTGAAGTGTTGTGTGTGTGTAAGAGTTGTGCATGCCTGAAAGATGTTAATATGTCAGAAGACCTGGGCTGTACCTCAACCTCTCACCTGTGGCTACAACATACAGTATGTCTGTGCGCGTGTGTGTGCAGCTGTGTCTTACCGTGTGGTAATTGACCATTTCTTGGAGGCTTTCGCCACACTTTTCAAGGCATTCCTGTGATGTAGAGTGCACAGTGTAAGCATGGATTTCCATATGAACGTCAAAATCTTTCTCACATAACAACTTATCTATACATGAGTACACATTACACAGGAAACAGAGACCAAATGCCTTCCTAAAAAACTATAAAGTCAGTTTCAGGTCTATATGCTTGCAGGCATGTAAAGTTTTAGTGTAAACGTCTCCTGTTCAAATCAGGTCACCTCTTCCATGCACACAACAACTGGAGGAATGCATGCAGGAATGTCCAAGTCAAAGACAGAGGAGAAGTCAGTTGCTAAGAAGCTGGCACTCAAATATTACTCAGTGAATCTGAACTCCGTGTTGAAGATATCCTTGCTTCTACTCACCGATATCATCTCCTCTTTCTTGCACTGCTGGGACAGGTCTCTGATGCCGTTAACAAAGAGCTTGTTAGCGCTGACATAGGCCCTGCCGGCCTCGATCATCCCGCTGCATAGCTTCACCAACTAATGGGAGGTGTAAAAACATCACTTTAATGCCCCCAAAACAAGAACACTTTCTATTTAAAGACTTTTTATACAATGAGATGTGAGGATATTAATAGTCAAAATGATGACGTAAATCAAACAAAGCCTATAAGAATCTTTTGCTCACATGCTGAATGCAAGAGGATGCTCAAATTTGGAATAATATTAATTTTGGAGGCCAGCGCAGGCCTTACTGAAGCTGCTGTGTCAGGAATCCAACTGAGAAGCATGTATTTATTAAGAAAGTAACTAAATGAGCAAATGAAAAGATGGAAATGAAGAAGATGATCAAAGGCCACTGACTGTATTGCATAACTATGATTAAAGCGGCGTCCCAAATCCCACACACCAACTTACTCACAACTTGGTACATAATAAATAGAGGAAATTTCAAACACTTGCTAATTAGCTCTGTGTTGTGCAACTCTACTGACACATGCAAGGTTGCGTGACTGCAATATTTTCCAAAAGTAGAGTGCAAGCTCTTGCAAAACACACTTGATGGCACTACACAGCATGAAGAGGTCATCATGGCATTCTGAGGTGCCTCAAGGAAAAAAATTGTTAATGTTTATTTATGGCTGGATCACCTTTTTGCTAAGCATTATGACAGAATTGGAAACAATTTAAATCTACTGCTGAAAAAAATAAGAAATAAACATTTTCCTGTGAAATATCTGAAATATACATTGTTGCAAAAAAAAAGCTTAATGCAAGCAATATAAAGACAGATGCAATTAGCAAACTTACTGCTCGTTAATGTTTTTACGGATGTTTTTACTAAAGTTTAAGTTGGCGCTAGAAGGGGAATCTCCAAAGACAAATGTATTCAAGTACCAAATTTCATAGAAATGTGACTAACCTCAGAGCCAAGGCACTAGCGTTGATACAACCTTGATAAGCAGACTTTAGGTATTAAAAAGCTTTGGGAGTCAATACACAACATTGAGAATTAAATAATATAGTATATTGTATAATATAGTATGCAGCCAAAGTCATGTCAGGGTAAACTGAAATTCTAAACAAAATGTAAATTAACAAGCGCAGACAGTAGAATGCCACATCATGACTTTCACTGTGACTGCTTTCCCGTTTTGCAAGTAATATGATAAGGTGCAGAAAGTTACACTGTCATTACCAATGCACTTATGCCGAAACACAACATGTGTGTGTTTGTGTCTGCTGGAAAGGGGTGGGGTTGGGGGTTGCTTAAGAGAGAGTGTAGTAAACCTTTAATTATCACATTTGGTGCAAGCGTTCCCAAGGTTGTCTGTATGTGACTGTGGTTTACTGGGTGGCTGACAGTAAGGGCTGCAGCCGCATGAACGCTGCTAAAACAGGCTGCTGGGATCAAAAGCATCAGTTGCCAAATGTTCACACTCATGTTCACACAGTATGTTTTCTAAGATGCATAATGCAGTCCAAATTTTAACAGCATTTTTAGGAATCTGTAGAAACTCCAAAGAAGCACGATGCTGCTGCTCCTCCCAGGCTGGTCTGACAACATATATGTCAACAAATTGGTTGATGTAGGGAATGTGATCTCATTGAGTGCAGGCCTGAACCCCCCAGGGGTCTGAGGATGGCCATTAGAGGGACAAGCTGTGTGTCTGGATATAATAAATGAGTTGGAGCCAAAATGCCACATCTGATGCCACACGACAGACCTTGCTGTGTTAATTGACCGAAACAATAACAGTATACTGTATTTGCAGCGTAACTGCAGAATTGCTGAGCAATGAGGTGAAGAATGTGAATTTTAATATTTTAACTAATTAGAAATGTTTCTGAGTACTGTTAGTGTTCTCTCAATAACAGCAACATTTCAGTATTCCAGTTAGCCGACGGACAGCACTAAATGTTTTCACACTTGTCAGAGAGATTCAGCTTTCATCAGTCATGTCCATGTCCTTGCCTGAAAGCCTTTGCTGTCACCACAGATAGCTTCAGGGCAGGTGGAGGACTCCTGCTGAACAGAACAAACCTCCCTGGTGGAAATATATCTCCTCTGACGCTTTTCAGTTTTCAGTGAGGCTGAACTGGAGTTCAGAGTTCATAAGGTCCTGCATTATCAGTTGGTGGCAGGAATGTTTATATGTGTAGAGAGCAAGGGGCTCTATTCACATTACTCCTTAATGATGAACTTTAATATTAAGTAAGTCAAAACCATCTAAATAATAACTTTATTATTTAAACAAACTTAGGTGTTCACACTGAGGTTTGTTAATCCACATTTCATTATGTCTGCAGGCTGTTTGATGTTTGAAGAACTGTCTCAGATTCACCTTCAGAGAGAAGAAGAAAGAAGCTGCAGTAACACAATCTCCCACTCTAAATTCTCTTTGACTTCCACGTCTATTAGTTTATCTGAAGAAGCCTTTCAGCTCACTTCCTCAAGACAGTCATCCGGTCCATCCAGAGTTATCTCTGTAGCTAATTAGGTTTGATACAGCTATAAAATTTATTCCAGTCGTTCCATTTGCCTTTAAACCTTTAACCTCTCACTAATACCATAGAGAACAGAGCCTGATCACAGTGATGCTGATGCGAATGCCTACACTTATGGAGTTACCTTAAGCTTCTTTTTCTAAATTATTCTGTTATATACTATGTGGAGAAAAGTACTGGGCCACATACAGGAGCTGATACATGTTTGGTATTAACATCGGTGTTTGTGCTGATGTTGATGCCAGAGGAGGTTTGAACTCTGCAGATCTTGAGTCAAAAGAGAGCTGGCAACTTTTATGCCTCACACTCGGTGGCCCTACCCTGTAAGTTGATGTGTTCTGCCACTTTTTTGAGTGTCTGTCATCCCTAAAGAGATCAACTTTGCAAGTAATACCACTTACAGCTGATTGTGGAATATCAAGGAGGGAAAATACTTGACTTGTTCCAGTAGTTGCCTCCTATTACAGTACCACACTCAAATACAGTGAACGTCCCATTCTTTCATTGGCTAGCTGATTGATTTTAGACACATGCGGCAATAGAACCGAAAACATCTGAATTCAGAGATTAAGAGGTGCAGTACTTTTGTCCAAATAGTGTATGTTTGCTGGGCTCATTCTGGCAAACAAATATAGCTACCTGACTGATAGTACTATGAAATGCTGCATGAGTATGAACTGTAATATATGTATAAAATAAATATACCTCCTAGTTTTGGTCTCTACGGCAGCTTTAAAATTAACACCTCCTGTGTTCAGGCAAATTGCACTTCAGGGCAGAGTGATCCATCCATCCATTTTCTTCTGCTTGACCAATTCATAGTCACAGGGGGACTGGAGCCCATCTTTGTGGGCACCCTGTGACACGCTCACATTCACACCTACAGCTAATTTAGAATCTCCAGTTAACTTAATCCAAGCACATCTTTGGTATGTGGGGAGAAGTCAGAGTACCCGGCGAGTACCCAGGCAGACATGGAGACAACATGCAAAATCCAAACAGAAAGGCCCCAGCCAGCGGGAGGATTCAAACCCAGGACCTTCTTGTTGTCAGGCATAAGCAACAAATGAGATGGAATAAAGTAAAGTGCTTTAATTCATGTCTCATAAATTGTTGTATAAAAAAAAATGGAAATTCAGCGCACACTAATGTAATAAACTGCACTATGTGAGCCTTTTCTACTACTTGCAACCTCGCTGGCATTAATCAGTCTTTTCTCCCTGTAAACGGGCAGCCTCTTGTTCGGTGCATGAACCCACTGCATTTAATTAACTGTCTGCAGTGTTTTCATTATTTAAATAGCTCTGACATTTAAATAACAAGTGTGTGAACTGCAGACATGCAGAGCGAGAAAGACAGCGATACAGAAAACTGATTACAGCGTAGACTCTAAAGTACTACTCATAGAAAACCTCCCCATCTGGTGGCGTTTAGCATTCAAACAAAGCCAATGAATTCCACTAATGCCCTGTTTAAAGTGTTCTAACCACTGAAAGAAATGGACACGTGATTTTTTTCCCTTATGGATCAGCTGACTTTATCTTTTAATGAGAAGCACAGTCCACATGTTAGAAGGATTCATACCTTATCGAGCTTCGCTTCAATTTCTACCACATCTGTCTCCACATCATCAATTCCAGCCCTGTAGAGAGAACACAAAGTCAGGCGGTTACTCAGAAATGATTTTCACTAATGCCATTTCTGAGAAAAGGAGCCACAGCTTAACCTAAAAACAAATATTACAGCCACAATCGGATGATTTAAACTCTTGTTTCAGAGAGATTCTTGGATTAGCGGTAAGCCACATTATCAGAGTGAATAATAAGAAAAAACCCCAAAAAACATATATATCGGTGAAAAGTTTAAACTGGCTGTGGCTCTAAAAGAAAACACCTAAAAGAAACAGAACAGAGGAAGGTCAGATGTGAAGACATGGCTTAAAAATCACAGTGTAAAGCTGTACCATGCTGCAATCGGTCACCATATATCAGTCTCACACACTTAAACATTAATCCTGATAATCAGATTGACAAAGGCATCACTCTGGAAGATTAGTAACCACTGCTGAGCTGTAAAATCAATGAAAAAAGCCAAACTAAATCAATGTAAGATCACATATCGGCCCGCACTTAAGTATGAAAGAGGTGAGGTGATAAAAGAGGCAGCAACAATACAGAGGAGCTTATATTTGGTACCAGCATTTTAGAATTACATGGTATTGGCCCAGATTCATAGGATAATATTTTTCAATTAATACTTTTAATCTCATTTTCCCATGTTCAGTCTTCAAAGATCATCAGGAGCATTTGCGCAGAAGCCAGCGTCCCACCCATCACGTGCTGAAACCATAAATCACAGGAGATGATGACCTCATCATATAATCTCAACCCCACCCGCTCCTTCAACCCTTTTACACCCTGCAGCTGGTTTTATACGTCACAGAAGAGGGAAAAAAGCACCAGCAGCTGCCCAGCTAGTTAATGTGATTAAGGTTTAGGCTTGCTCATGTGTGTTGTACAAGGGATGAAACGCAGTGGGAGGGACAGGACGAGACAGTTTAGTCAGTTAGCAGCTGATCCAGAAAAAAAGCAATCCCAGGATTACTTTCTGGGAATATGCTGGTCCTGAAAGTTGACTTGCATCTGTCTTCCACTTGCCCATTTCTTTTTCTCTCACCCATGACCCATTCTGTTTAGACAGACTGAATTTTTCTCTACCACAACATCACACTGACAGAGCATGTGTGCATGTGTGTGGTCTGCAAGATGGCAGGTATTTATCGTTTCACAGAGAGAGCGATGAAAAAAAGGTGTTAGCACAGATCGTTCATTAAGCTGACTTTGTAATTTGTTGCATGTGCTCAGGAATGGTTCAATTTCTGCTTTTTTGTCTTCCAAGCTGTGTGTTTATCCAACAGTATCATCTTCTCAATTAAGTCACTCTGTACTGAACACCACCAATGTCAAGCAGCTGTTCAGTTTAGAGGATAAGCTCATTACAAGGGTGTTGTGTCTCTGGTGGCGTGCGCCTAATAAACATTGACTGGCATTTGATTCAAGGGTGACTCAGATGACATATAATACAGCGGCAGCAGTCGATATGCTATTGATCAAAGCTTTCGAGTTCAGCACAACATCACTTGTGTGTGGCGGGACCGTTGTTTTATGTTACAGGTTTGATGCATGTAGAGGTTTTTGCAGCATGCATTTGGCATGGATGTTTTCTGCATCGATACACATGCCTGTAGGGTTATAATGGTGACGCGCTGAAAATCAGTTCACTGAGAAAGTTGTCAGCTCTGTGAAGGTTAAGTAAATAAACAGCATTAACAAGCTAATTATGTGTGTATGCAAGAGACAGAGAGCAAGCATGTGTGTGTGTTAATGTAGGTTTGTCCTTATTTTTCCCTTTACCACAAGGGATTGTAGTGGAATCAAGTAAGACAGACTTCCATGGACGATTATGGGTAATCCTGCAATGGTGGATGTCTGCATGTTTATGACAGGAAGAACAGACTGATGAAATGTAATGTATAATAATTTTTTTTAAAAGAATAAATAAATTATATATATATATATATATATATATATATATATATATTTGTTTCCAATGTGCGTGTTCAGTTTGTGTAAACAGACAAAGTAGCAAAAACACCCCAAAGTAGCTCCAACAATAATGCAGGCCATTTAGAGGGGGGATGGGCTTATATGCACTGCCAGTTTTAGCAGGGTGTACATGGGCTGACATCACTAGTGAAGGGGGGGGGGGGGGGGGCTCACGTGCACTACCACCATGTGCACATCCATCAGCCTCAACTACAACCTACGAGTGTGCTGAGTCTATTCTTGTTCCCCATGCTGTTGGTGTACTGTAGCATGCAGCCTGCACGCTACGTCATCTCACATCTCTTCTCATGCCCCACACACACACACACACACACACACACACACACACACACACACACTTCAATGCCCTGAGCTTTCCCTCATGTCTTCCAGACTCAGCTTGTCACACAGCATCGCATTCACATCAGCATCACTTCAAGGACCTGGAGGACAGAAGTAAAGGAATCACGTCTGCTGATAGTAGGCAAGCCCAGACCTAAGAGCTAAAATACCTTAATTAAATGCCTTAATTTAGTAGAAAATAGTATGAAGGCAACACTGTTTTAATGTTGAAACCAAGTAACCAATCTCATTTTGAATTTCAATTAAATTTGCTTTACATCAGAACATGAACTTTACTGTGAGCAGGGTTGTAAATGCATGCATAGCGAGCATTTTTCTCACTGAACGAGCATGCTGTTCTTATAACAGTTTGTTGTATCACATTTTTTATTGTTTACCAGATGACTCATCAAGCCAGGCAGCTGTGGGGACTGAATGGCATACTCCTGTTTTCACTACATATTCACTATTTCATGTGGAGAGTGCACTCCCACCCCTCACTGATACATACAGAAAAGTGTGACTCACCAAATGAATGAGGAGTTGATTACGCACCTGGACAGACACACAAAGACACATGCAAACAAAGATACAAAAACAGAAGACACACATTGACCCAGAAACCCATTAACAACAGGGTTTCATCAGAAGGCTCAAATTAGGCATAAAACCTACAATCTGCCAAATTTACTTCCATTAACATGCAGGTCGTTTCTGCCAACAATGAGGATGAATACATTATCGGGCTTTTACTGCTGTGTGAAGAAAAGCTTACTGATATCTGAAACAACAATCTAAAAGAACATTTTTTTGCCACACACACACAAAAAATAAGAATAAAAAAAGTAGAATGACTGAATGGAGGCATGCCTGTACCAACGTTTCTGATATGAAATTCTGAAATTTTAAAGCTTGGCTGTTTTTGTCCAGATTTATGTCGAGTGCATTAATGGATTTATTTGCATATAAATCTAACTTTGATTGAATTTGATCAGTCACTTTTTCAAATATATACATATATATATACATATATATATATATACATATATATATATACATATACATATATATATATATATACATATACATATATATATATATATGTATGTATATATATATATATATATATATATATATATATATATATATATATATATATATACATATATATATATATATATATATATATATATATATATATATATATATATATATATATATATATATATATATATATATATATATATATATATATATATATAAAATGCTGCAAGTAAGGCATTACTATTGCAAAAAAAAAAAATTAGCTTACTGTTACTTTCCCATAAGCACGCTGCGTTACTAAACTGTGATTTTGTTTGTCAGTGTCTCATGACAATGACGTACGAGCGTGCGACGCTGTGGTAGTAACAGAAATGTGTAGAACAACAATGGATAATATGGAGTGTGGGAGCAAGTACGACCACCGGCCCCACTCCTCCTAAACAGTTGACAATAGATTTAAGAGCGACAGGAGTCTTTGATTTTATTCCTTTTTTGCTGTGTTTTACTTGCATCTATTTGAAAGAGTGAGTGTAAACACAAAAAATTATTTTATTTTATACGCTGGAATACGCAGAAAAAAGGTTTAAATTTTGAACAAATTTCTTCAAGTCAAAGACTGTTGCATATAATTTAATTCTTGCTTGATGCAAAGTGCATAAAGTTAGTGATGAAAACTAATAAAACATTTTTTTAGAAAGAGTCTTTTTCATTCAAATTTCATCTGATGGATTATGCAGAAAAAATTGAATTGTCTATTGCTTTAGAATGTATTCAGGTTGTGTAAGTGATCAGTAAAGTAATGCGATTACTTTCTTGGGAAGTAATCAGTAATTAGTAACTAATTAATATTTTCAAGTAAGTTGACCAACACTGGTCATAAATACCAAGTACATCTTTGAGTGAGGTCACAGTGACCTCTGACCTTTGATCACAAAGTCTCAAATATGCAGACCTTAGAGACTAAATCATCCTTACACAAAGTAATGACAGGTTACAGGCTGCACCGTTATCTTGATATTCTTTCTTTATTTTGAATTTTGAGCAGCACTGCGCCTGACTTACTGCAGCACACGTTACCACACTTGCTGTTATAAAGGTGCCCGTCCGTACACACAGACGCATGCTGCACATTCTCAGTTATATTGAATAAACGTCTCCCCTCATCCACACGCACACGCCAAAATATCCCTTCCCAGAATTCCAAGTAGCGATCACCATGGCAACCAGTCATTGACCCACATCACCATGGCAACAGGCATCAGCATTACTCTCCCCTTTTTCTTTTTTTTTTACTGACCAATTTCCTCTTTGTCTAATGTGTCTGTCCGTGCGCGCCCCCCGCCACCACTCCTCCATCACTCCTTTCAGCTTCTTCCTTTTCTAAAAAGCACATTATTCATCGACGTGTGCTCTTACACTGACTCCTCTCCTCCTGATGAAACATATCAACCCGCTGATACGATCTTTGTCACTGATGAGGCGGTGCATTACAGCGGTGAGCTCGTGGCTGTAGTGTGGCTTGTGATGCATCTGCAGCGCCCGCTGTGACAGGCAAAGTGCCCTTGAGTAGCACGCGGATCCCACAGGAGCTTTAAGCTGTGGTCAGTCCTGCTCAATACAAACACACCCATCACAGTGAGCTGAGCTCTGTTATTCAAGTCGTACGTGTTCGTGGAAAATTTTTTTATTTTTTTTTCTGCTGAATAACAGCTTTCAAGATCATTTCCCAGTTAATGTTACATTTCTTTTATACTAATGAACTGCAAGGTATAGCTGTAAAAACGCAAGGAAATATAAAACGAGGTCACTTTGTTTGAGGAGGAAATGATGTAGGGTTTTTTTTAAATCGTCCACACTAATGGAAATCATTGAGATCAGGAGCAGGTGGTTTTTGGGTGGAGACAGCAACAGCAGCCCCAGCCGTCATCTCTTTGTTCTTCCATGCTAGACCACATTCAGCTAATTAAAAAATCAATTTCAATCCCATCGCACAAACATCTTATATTCACTGTTCAGTAACAGTATTGTTTATAAATATTCCGAGATAATAATTATAATTTTTGTCGATTACTGATCCCCCAAATCACAGTCTCCTTACTCTCTTTGTTTCATTTGCGTACGCTTGCGTCTGTCCATCTGTCTGCTTCCTGTCTGCAACACTCCCGTGTTTGCTGATGGCACAAAGCCGAAGACAGTGTGTTTATTTTTTTTGTGTGTGTGTGTCTGCGTGAGCATACATAAAAAGATAAACCTGAAATGCATTTACAATCTGTGTAATTATATATTTATAAATCTCAAAATCTGCAGTTTCATGGCAGAAAGTGTTTAAAGATCCATACAGTCCAACATTCAACAAAATACAACACGATTCAAGGCTCTGTGCCACTAATTGCTCAAACACGTGTTCAGAGTCCATTAAAAGAGCCTCCAGTCAATGATCCTCACACATTTTCCTAAACAGGCTGTCTTTTCACACCAATAACCAGCCAAGCCAAACACTACTATCTTATGTGCAGAGAACAAAGATGCCTTCAGTGCTTCCCAAAACCCTCCCTCACTCCCAACACACAACAAACATCACACTCATTCCCTGAAAAAACATTTGACTGGTCCGATGGCTGTTCGGACAAAGAGACCAAACAGGATGCAGACAAAAAGGACGAGCCTCGCGGGTAGCCTTGAGCCTCAGTTTAACTGGATTACAAATGATTTCAAGCAACACTCATAAAACAGCGGTAGCGAACATTTGGATACATTTTGTTAATGTTAATTTTAAATTTTGGAAGAGTTCAACATTTGGAAATATGCTTTAGTGGTCTCTTGCTGAGAGGTAGACGAAAAGACTGATACCTCTCTCATGTCTGTGCAGTGAACAAATCACCTTCTTAAATAATGATCATATCATAACTGCAGAAGATTTTTTACAGTGCTCGAGACAACTAAAGGCAAAACACATCAAACCTATTGGCAAAGAATCATTCTGGATATCTATACTGATGTGGGCTGGGTAATGTGTTAGGAGTGGAAAGGATGCCACGTCGTTTGATGGAAATGAAAATTATCAGTCCATAGTTGGCTATTCAGACACCCCAAAAATCAAAGTGAATAAATGATGCAGTAGGTAATCCATTTTGTTGAAACTCAAAATAGTACTCAGGGTTTTTATAGCCCCCACGTACTTGTATGCATGCCTGAGAATGTCAGGGCATGCTCCTAATGAGACGTATGGTGTCCTGGGGGATCTCCTTCCACATCCGGACCAGGCCATCACTGACTCACAGAGACTCTGAGGTGGAACTTGATGGACCAACAAATAATGTCCCAGAGGTGTGCTATTGGATTTAGTTCAGGCAAGCGTGGGGGCCAGTCAATGGTATCAATTTACCTCATCCTCCAGGAACTGGATACTGATGCAACATTAGGCTGGGCATTGTTGTACACCAGGAGGAACCCAGGACTCACTACATCAGCGAGGGAACTGAGATAAGTCCAAAGCACATAGCGGTCCGGCTGATAGAAGGACCTTCTGTGGACCTGTCCAGTAAATGCCTGTCACCTGGAATCTCCTCCATGCTTAAATACAGCAAAACATCTGGCATCATATTGATGTGCTGTCCTGGAGGATTTGGACTACCTGTGCAACCTCTGTAGGGTCCAGTTACACTGACCCAAGCCAAATGCAAAACTAGTAAGAAAAAAAAAAAAAAAGAAGTCAGAAAAGTTGAAGTGCGAAAAAATGGCTAACACAGAAAATAACCCACTGCACCTATGGTGTCACAGCCGTCTAAATTACACGAGCAAATCACAAATTATAAATACACTGGAATAAACAAAGAGCAGGGTTATTAAGACAGAACATGACATTACAGCTACAATACAAGGCCAACCCCAGGGCTCATAGTAAAAAGAGTTAAGAGCCTGTGGCACAAGTAGTGTTTCAAAAAAATCTCACACTTTCCTTTAAAACAGGAAACATTAACATTGCAGCTTTTATTATTCATTTAGTGTGATTTTCACCATCTGTCTCACCAGTATATCATTCATCTTTTGGATTATGCCTTTGAATTATTGGGAGGAATAGTTGTTAATGGAGAAGAACAGTTCCTCTCGCAGTCATGCAGTAGCTGTATAACGCAACATAAAGACTTCCACAAATTCACTCAAGGAGAGAAGAGAAGTTTCCCTGTTTCCCACCAGCTGTCAGACCACCTCTGTGCTAACATCAATAAAAACAATTCCCCAAAAAGCATTCAACCAAATATAATGTATCGTTGTTATGATTATTCATAAGCCATCATTCTGTACACCTCACACTATAAACACACTGCATTTCTAAATGTTTCTGCCGAAGCTGTCTGGGATGTGGAAACGTCATTATCTCATTCCAGAGTACATTCCAGCTAAAGGCCGGCAGGAAGTGTGCTGGAAAACCTCTTGTACCGAGTGTGAAGCAGACAAAAATCATTTTTCTCTAATGTCTTGTATCCAAGACTCGTGCCAGCTGGAACAGATTTTGCTTGAAAAGTGCAATTGTTCTTTTTTTTTTTCCGTTTCTTTTGTTGCCTTTCTTGCCAACAGAAGAGGAGAGCGGGTAAGAAACAGAAAACGGAGTTCCACAGGAAGCCATTCTGCTGAAAAATGCAGCCTGAATTACATCATCATCGTCATCAAGTGACACTAATGGTTTCCACTGTTTCCAGAAAATCTCAAAGCCGAAAGCTAGAAAGAGTACACACCGTGATCTGCTCTACGAAACTACATTTCATATTTAAAGAGATGCAGGAAAGAAAGTCTCCCTTGAGCCTGCTGATCATAATATGCATCCACACTGTGCACAAAAGTGGTGCCAAACCTTCTGCACCTTCACCCTAACTCTTCCAGCAGGTTTCCCAAAGAGAGAGAATAAGGCTAGTCCTAGACTGAAAAAGATGAATGAAAACCTCCACTTAAAAAAGTTCATCATCCGTGACTAGGGTTAATCTATATCTGAGAGCCCGAGCCTTTATCAGTAAAAGTGGTCTAGATTTGGTAGTCAGTTATTCCTGTATTTTTGGCAGACAGGAAGAAAAGAAGAGGAAGAAACAATACAACACAAAGCTGATGACATGCAATCTAGGTATGACACATATATGGAAATGCATTTGCACACAGCGCACACACACACGCAACCCAACCAAATTTAAATCCGACACACTTCCCGGTCACACGCACACCCATGTGCCCTTTGTCCAAGTGTAGGAGAGGTGTGCCCTGGGCCTGAAGAAAAAGTCTGATCATACTTTGTTAACACCCAGAAGAATCTGAACTCACAGTTTCACTTTCCAGTAATATCACATGACAGACTTTCTATCACGTTTGGATTTGTCCAATAATTTAAATTGGTCTTTCTTTTCCATATCCAGTCACTGGAAAAACGAAATAAACATTTATTTGCATGCACTTTTAGCCTTGTCCTCTACCTGCCCTACATTCTGTTAATGTGTCTTTTATCTTATGTGGAAATCCCCTGCATGACAGGACATGTTAAACTACAGATTCTTCTCACATTATGGGGTTAGAGGAATACACGAGAGCTTCCCAAGAAATTTAGATACAGCACAGTCTAGGAAGTGCGGTATTGGAGTCGGAAAAACTATGATGCTACTGCTCTACAAAACAAAAAGTTAAAACATAAAAAGACACAGCAGAGCTCTCCAAACACAGACCGAAATCAGCAGGAAGCCTAAAAGGACAGTATAATAGCAGGACTGCACATTTATCCAAATCTCTAAACTCTTTAACCTTCGCTGACCTCGCAGCAGGGTGTTAGCAGCGGGCGACACGCACACGGATGCAGCTTACATGAGAAATGCAGAGGAGGAAGAAGACCCCTGTGGTTTAAAAGCACTTTGTTCCCAGGGCTCCTTTTGCTTCTGTGCTCTTTGCATCCATCCCACCCAGAGCCAGTTCACAGTGAGGGATGACAGAGGAAGTAGCAGACAGCAGAAATGGAGTCACACTTGAAGATAATACAGGAGCAGACAGATATTGGCTATCCTCTTTAGAGAAGAACGTGCAACAGACAGCAATGACCTGCAGCGTCTTTTGTTAAGGCCACAGCTAAATATTTACATCTGTGCATTTGTCCGGGAGGGAATGAATGCAGGCAAAGTGTGATAAATGTAAGGACGTCTCGGAAAGCCTCTTTTCTCAGACAGACACAAAAAACAGTATTCAGTGCATAACATGGCTCTCCATTAGTCACTGCAAAAAAACACACACAGTTCAGTTGGACTGCCATTCCTACAGAGGAACAGTGTCCGTATAGAGCCGTCTCTCTTTCAAATGTGCCTCTATATATTGAATGCCTTGTATACATATACCAGTCACAATATTTCTTTAGGACTTTTTTGACAGGATAGCACAGGGTGTAGTAGGGCTGGGCTATATCATACCGTTCACGGTAATACCGGTGTAATTTTGGGCAACGATAGGAAAATGAAATATCGCGATAGAATATGGGTAAAAAGCGCATGCGCAGTGCCTTTGTTTACATACGCACATTGCGGCGACGCAGAATGAGAAGAGCGAAAGCGGATCATAAAATGAAACTTTTTTTATTTTATTTTTTTATTAGTAATATAAACATACAAACAAAATGCACAATATATTACAGATTCAGAGAACAGATATTTCTTACATATTAGCAACTTTCATACATAGTGAAAATAAAATATAAAGATGGGGTCACATAATTTAACAGGTTATTAACTCACTAAATCAAAATCTCCCATAAAGGAAACAAAAAAAGCAGCCTTTTTCTTTTTAACTAAAGTCAAAGATTTAACCAACAGGTTTAAGTCGTTTTTCCAGTAAGCTTCGTAAAATGAAACGGATGAACCAAAACTGGTTTGTAAAAATGCTGCAGCTTCAGTGGTGTGGAACTGGTTTAGCTTTCGTCCGTCAGATACACAACAAAGCACTATTTTTGGTAGCGCATGCTAGCGGGCCGGTATTACCGTATTGTTTGGAAAATACGGCGCACTTAAAATCAATCCTTTGATTTTTCTGAAAGTCGACAGAGCCCCTTATAATCCCGTGTGCCTTATGTATGAACTCTGGTTGTGTTTACTGACCTCGAAACGATTTTATGTGCACGGCGCTCGAAAATCTGTCAAATGTTTCAGTACGACTTTGCTGAGGTACGAAGCCGCACCGCTTGATGGATTGTCGGAGCATTACGGCTATCGTAGGCGGAGTGATACGTACTGCGCTTAAACATAATATTACCGTATTGTGTGTGTATAACCTCTTTTTAAGTTTTGTGCATATTATACATGGTTATGCTGAGGATATGTATGCCAGTTTCCACTGAAATGCCTTTTGGTTAAACTGTCAGCGAGGAATTTGCACTGTTAAATTTTTATATGACTTTAATGCACATAAAAAACAGCTGCTTGTTTAAGTGAAAATACATTGATGGGGTTTTTTTGCACTAATAAAGTTGTGGAGTTGTAAAGTATTTTGTCTGGTGTCAATTATATTGTCAGTTATATCGTTATAGCAAATTTTTAAATGTATATCGTGATAAATATTTTTGGTCATATCGCCCTGCTCTAGGGTGTAGTCATTATTGCTAATAGAGAGCGACTTGAATGAAACCCATGAAATGGCCTGGGGAGGACTTGAAACCAGGCACCTGCATTAGCCTTACTGCTCAGCTACAACATTAAACCTACCTGTCTAATACAGCTTTCTGTTGCCTAAACACACTAATGAATTGTGAAACCCCAGTTTTTCTACTGTAAAACATATTTTCACTGCACAGTTACAGCATCAACTGATATCATGCTGCTGTGATGACTAACCAGTGACTAACCAGGATCTGTATCACATCCCCCACTTGCCTGGAGCTGAAGTCCAAAAAAAGAAACTAAATCAGAATGAAAGTGGACATTGACATTTAGAACTTTACTGTAAATCAAAACAGATGGAGTACATTAAGATGGTGGAAAAAGCCTCCACTCCTGTAAATGCAAGTTAATGCAAATGTAAAAAATGCTTGATGTTTGTGTTATCAAATACACAGGATGTAGAAACTATTATGTAACAAAGAAAAAAAGTCAGCCCTAACTGTGCTAATCTGGGTTGTATAATATTTATATTCAACGGTAGAAGAAACAATACAGATATTAACTGACGGATACAGAGAGGCTTACAGGTAAGCTAAGTGTGCATTCCTTCCTTGGGCTTTGTTAGACACAAAGAGTCTGTTTTTGTTCCACAGGGCAACAGATAATTCCATTCTTAATGAATGTTTGGCATTGATAAGGCTTGCTTTTTGTTCCACCCCAGAAATGCACACACACATGCTTGTAGGTATGTATGGATAAGCCACGCATAGCACAAAAGGCCTGCTTAAGGTCATGCCAAAGGATGTTGGATAGAATTCCAGTCCAGTCTGACCTGGCCACTCCAAAACCTTTGGTTTTTTTGTTTCTTTGTTTCTTAAGCCATTTTTTAACGATCGTTGTCTTGCTGCATAAGCCAAGTGAGCTTTAGCATTACGGGACAAACGGATGGTCAGACAGGATTTTCTGGCAGAGAGCAGCTTTCATGGTTCCATCAATTATGGCAAGTCGTCAGGTCCTGAAGTAGCACAACAGCCCCAGACCGTCACACTACCACCACCATGTCTGACTGTTGGTACGATGCTCTTTTTATGAAATACTCTGTTAGTTTTACACCAGATGTAACAGAACTCAACCCTTTCAAAAAGTTCAGCTTTTGTCTCGTCAGTTCACAGAATTTTTCTCCAAAAGTCTTTATCATCAAGACTGTTTTTGGCAAATGTGAGACGAAACTTTGTCCTGTTTTTGGTCAGCAGTGGTTTTCTCCTTGGAGCTCTCCCATGGATGCCATCTCTTTCTTATTGTTCAATCATGAGCTCTAACCTTAACTGAGACAAGTGAGGTCTGCAGTACTTTAGATCTTGTTTTGGGTTCTTTTGTGACCTCCTGTGTGAGTCGTCAACGTGCTCTTGGACTAATTTTGGTAGACCGGTCACTCCAGGGAAGGTTCAATGCTGATCCATATTTTCTCAATTTGTGGATAATGGCTCTCGCTGTGGTTCACTGAAGTCCCAAAGCCTTAGAAATGGCTTTATAACACTTTACAGGCTGTCAAAGGCTCATCAGTTGTTCAGTTTATTTTGATCATGGCATGATCTGTTGCTTTTTAAGATCTTTTAGCCAAGTCACTTTGTCAGACAGGTTCTGCTTGAGCGATTTCTTGATTGAAGAGGTCTGGCAGTAATCAGATCTGGGTGTGGCAATTGCAACTGAACTCAGCATTCAAAATATTTTGGTCTTAGCTGATATTTTTGTTTGCACTTATGCACTCTGTATCTATTGGCTAGTAGAGTGACATCATCACAACACACAGTGAGACATACAGTATCAGTCTTGGGCCTGAATCAACGAGCTCCAGCACACTTTTGCCAGAAAAGCTCACTTGTACATGAATTCCTTCAAGCACAATGTTTAGGTTTTTCCCCACTTGATCACCAGGTAAAGCACTGTCAGGTAAAGCAGTGTGATAACTTGTGGGAATATCTGATCACATCTTGCTTCCCACACTTACAGAAACACATTTATGCTCTAAGCTAAGGTGTTTATTTATGGCTCTGCATGCACGTGTGTGCATTTTATTGAGACCATGTGTGAGAGAGAGGAGATGCCTCTTTGAAACAGTTGTGCAAAAGAGGAAATAACTCAGCTCTGCACAAGAAACTGCTTTCCCACTGTTATCTTTGGCAGCTCTGGCCGAACATCAGCGGAATAAGGCTGCTGCTGACACAAAAGTCAGATGTGCCAAAGAGGAAACAACCACAGATTTACACTTTTATCCATTTAAGAACGGTCTGTCACTGCCAAACACCCCAAGAAGCTCGGCAATGATCATCTGACAATGTTCATCTCACTCAAGTCGATCTTTTCCAAAAAAATACCGCCAGGTCGGGTTTTAGTTTCCTTGCTTTAGCTACAGTACATTGATGTACTCTGACTGGATATACAGGACTCCTGTGGTAGGTTACTGTATCCTAGTGTCATGCATAAAGATATTTTGGAAGAGAAAACATTTTAAAGTTATGCTGTTATCTTCGTGTTGTTACTCTACTCCACCTGCTTGCATTTTTAATTATTCCTAAAAAACAAAATCATCCATTTTCTTCTGCTTATCCAGTTCTTATCCAGGGCTGGAGCCCATCCCAGTTGGCATAGGGTGAAAGGCGGGGTTCACTCTGGACAGGTCGCCAGTCAGTTGCAGGGCTAACACAGAGAGACAAACAACCATCCCTTAATTTGCTTAAGGGCAATTTAGAATCACCAATTAACGGAACCGCACTGCATGTCTTTGGACTGTGGGAGAAAGCTCGAGAACCAACAGAGAAAAAGCAAACATGCAAACTGAAAGGCCTTGAACAGATGGTGGATTCAAACTCAGGACCTTCTTGGTCTGAGCCAATAGTGCTAAAAAAACAAAACAAAAGCAGTTCAGTTAAATGGAAGGGGGTCACGCTCAGGAGTCAGGCTTCCCCTACATGAACTCTGTGACACATTGGCTACCAGTCCAGGAAATATTATGCTTTTAAACCAATTTGTGCTGGGATGTCTTTCAGCATACTGTAATTATAAAGTGCGATTGGGCTCACAGAACATGCACAGATTAGAAGTTTATTTATGGCAAAAGTAACTGAATGACAGAGTTCTCATTCGTCTGCTGCAGTTTGAGTAGCTGCTGCTGCTATTCCAAGCACATCAGCATTTATTGTTTGGCTATATCTGATCGACCTTCAGCTTTCAAGCTGAATTGACTGTGAAATGACTTGTCAGAGTTTTGTTTACCTACAGAGATTATTATTTCTTACATCACTGGAGCCTGTCAGCAAACACTGATGACCTCAGTCTTGACAAAGTCATGAGTTGGTTTCACACGTGCGCTGCAAGGAGCTGCATGTGAGACTGTAAATCTTAAAACATAGATCAGGTTAACCTGTCCAAACCTTCACACGCAATATCCAAATAAGCCCATATTAAAATAGAGCTGGTACAGGGTATGTGTAGAAAATTTACCACTGGATGGTCCTGCACCCTCACCTAAAACAAGCGGCAGAGGATCCGTTATCATGCGCTAACATGTGAGAAAGCACCCACGGTTACCCACTCGGAAACTTGAATCAGCCATACTCTCCAAATTCCCAATGACCAGTCAACAAGCTGTTAAATAACTCTCTCACATGCACACAAACAATCGCGTGTGTGTATGTGCGACGTAAAGATGGGAATGGAATCCGCTGAAGGCGCACCACAGACAAAGTGAGCTCACAGACCAGACAAATTTAGTTTGGGGTAAACATTTATGCATCTAATGAACACTGTTGAACAAATTCTGTCACTGTAATTCCAAATGGCCAGTGTTTTTCTTTCACTCCAAATTATAGCCATTATCTCCAAATGAAGCAACAGCAAAACCACAAGGCCAGATTTTTGTTGTTGTTGTTGTTGTTGCTAATACCGGACTACCAAAGCATTGTCCTTATCCAAGACTACGACGGCGGTCGAGAAAACAAGATTACAACACCTCACACGACTGCATTATTAAATCGTCGATTGCTGAAGTGCAGCAGGATATGAAGTGGAGGGAAAGTCCACTGGGTGAGACAGAATGAAGAGACAGGTTTACATTAACGCTCGGGGTGGTCTTACGCAAGAGCCTCGCTCATTGAGACAGCAAGAGAAACAAATCTGGGCCAGACAGCGTGAGTATGCAAGTGAAGTGTTGTGGTTTCACCTATAAAGCTCAGTGCTAGAAAGATTTATGAATTATATTTTACAAATCAAATGTTAACATGTTGGTAATGAGGTAGTAAATACACATGGACTTCTGACGCAGCTGATGCTTCCAGTTCAGAGCTTAATATTTTACAATGAACAGATCAGCTAAGATCATCGCTTATCTGCTCCCATGTAGCTGACTTGTTGTGATGCGAGCATTTTGACTGCAGTAGGGTGACATAACATTTATGAAATTTAATTATATGACTGGCCCGAGTTAGACCTCAAAAATTGTCAGCAGTAATTATCGAACACTTTAACTTAACAAAGCTAGTTTTTATGTGATGTGGTTTCAGAAACTGTGGGAGAAAACGGTGCTTGGCTGCAGTCAAAGTGAAGCTTTTACTCTAATCTGGTTTTCTACACTCTAGTACAAAGTAGACTGCAAGTTGCCGTCACCATGAAACTTCTGGTTACGCTTGTTTCATATCGAGCTGAACCTTAATCTTCCTGCTCTCCAGGCCAGATCTCTCTGACAGAACCACCCTGTTCAGGTAGCTACATCTGTCTATGTGACATATGCACACACACACATACCCACCATATCCCTACACCCTCATACCAAAGCAATCTATGACACCGTCTTCCTTCCTTCCTGCCTGCTTTAAGATCAATTGCCATTATAATTTGATGAATGTGGTTCAGCTGTTGTGATTTTTTTTCTTGACCCTTGTACGCGGTGGGCAAACCACTGAACAAATGGAAAGAACCACTCTGTTCGTGAAAGAGTGCATGCTTATGTGACTTTGTAGGAGTGGGATTTATGAATCCAAGAAACTGTGGGACTGCTGACATGGCAGATGGGAATATTTTCATTTGGAAATCCCTGAGGAATTCCTCAGGGATTTCAGGCACGGATGCAGGCTGAAGAATGTAAAGATGGGAAACATGACTAGGGAATCCATCAGTGTCCAAGAAAGAGCAAAAGGTGTTCCGGTTTCTTTTCATGTCCCTCAAGACTGGCTTGTCAATCACACTTGTGGTTTCAGCACTGCAGGGGTGTACGGATTCAGCGAGGATTGGGGCTGGTGGGGCGCCAAACACACGGCAAGCCAGCATCAACAACCTGATAGAAATGGTCAGATATGCATGTCTCAACAGACTGTAGCTGAGATTGAAGAGTAAGAAGAAGGAAAAAAAAAATCTTAACTATGTGAATTGTGCTATTTACTAAAGGCACCGGAAATTTGTATCGGTGGTCTAAAATTTTGACACATTTGGTGTGAGGGACAGCAGGATTGTGGGTGGAGGAAGAGCGTGAGGGCTGAGTAAGACATGAGAGTAAACAGGAAGGACAAACAGCCTATCAAAGTATAAACTAATAATCTGACGCAAAAGAAAACTACTGTTCATAAAGCCAAGTGTGTACAATTAAAACCAAGGCAGAGAAAGTTGGGCCAAATCTGAACCAGCTGCTCAAGTGGACCCCAGATGTAAGAGCGAGACGTGCAAACACAAACACCTTCTATTCCAGTTTGAACAGGATGATTGTGAGACTGTATCATTTGTCAGCCTAAGGAAGCTGTCCTCTGTGTCTTTAAGATACTTTTCTGGGAAATTTTACCACAGTGGGTTTTTATACACGGTTATGTGTCTGTATGTGCTGCCATTAATCTGTCTCCATTTTTTTTTGTCTTTCTTCCTCTGGGTGCACTCCATCCCTTTGGACCATCTTTCTTCCTCTATATTCCCCCTCCACTACAAACATCCGCCCATCAGTCATTGCCCCTGTATGTTTAGTCATCGATCATCCTTCCAGTCATGCTACATTCCCATCTTTTAACTAGAACCAGAGCAAAAACAGACTTAGGCAGCATACTGAAACTCAGTCAGTGTTGCTGCTGCTGCGCTGTCACTGATTCATATCCACTCTGCACACTGCCAATATAGGAGGCTGGAGGAGAGAGTACAGTGAGGAAAAAGATGGATAAAGGTGAAGAAGAGGAGTGCAACCACAACAAGATGACTGGTGGGTGTGCACACAAAGATTTCCCAACTCTTTTCTCTCCCTTCCTGTCTTTTGGCCACCACTTGGTTGAACCAGTTGGGCTGTTTATCGAAGGCACGGAGCCCCGCGACACCAGATAATTCCCACATTGCGTGTAGACGACAAACACGCACTTGTAGCTTAAATTTCTATTTTTAACACAAGAATTAGTCTTGCCGACGTCAGAGGCGTCGATTTCTTTGGCTAGCTACGATCCAGAATTATAGACGGATAAACATCGGAAGACCGACTGCGTCGACAGTCTTGTGGAACAGGCTCTTAGGTTTCGATGCGAGTCCCCTCAACAGGATGTAAACAGTGAAGACTAGCCTTTAAATCCTATGGAAGTTGTTAAGTGGTTTATCCTGGCTTAAAAAATGTTTTCAAGTTGAGGAAAAAAAAACATGTATGGCTATTTCAACTGCAGTGTATTAAAAAAAATGCAAAACCGTGTATAAAACCTCCTGGCACACAGAAAGCCACCACGAAGTCAAACGTTTTATTTCTTTCTGTACAAAAAACACAATTTTAAGACCACTTTTATTATTTCAAGTATCTTGGAGACAAAATGTTGATTTGAAGTGTGAGAAACCACTGACCCTTTAACCCTGCAGAAAATCACCTTGTCGTGTCACATTGTGGTGCCAGATTCTGTCTTTAATG
Organism: Maylandia zebra; assembly: GCF_041146795.1. Lineage (NCBI taxonomy): Eukaryota > Metazoa > Chordata > Actinopteri > Cichliformes > Cichlidae > Maylandia > Maylandia zebra. Next base: position 17,681,899 of record NC_135171.1, read on the forward strand.
TGCATGTTTGTACAGCTACATGCGTCTGTCCAAACATATACAGTGCCCCAAGGTTTCATGTGTAGCTTTCTGCACAAAAAGTCTGGAAAACACAAATGCATTCCAGAAACTACACATAAGCGGTGAAGCTGGTTTCCCCCTTATGTGATTTAATGACTTCCTGCATTGTGAACTCTCTTCAAACATGACTTCCAGTTAAACCAAAAGTCAGTCTGTGTGTTTGGTTAACAACTCCACCCCCCAAGTAACTACCATAACACATAAAACTAGCAAGCTGTGTTTTGATTCTGGAAGAGTCTAAAAAATACATCTCAAGTGAGGCAAAATATGTGTTTAAACTGCGGGGGATGCCAAAGGATAGACAAATGCTTCTTGCTGGGAAAACAACTTGTAATACCAACATGAAGAAAGAAACCCAGGAACAAGACGACGCCAATTTACTTAATAGTTTTGATTTGATTTCAAGAGGCCTTGGCAGCATTTGCACAAACTCCCACACCAAATGCTGATCTTAGTGGGACTGAATGATTACACAGAGAGGTTACTCACAATAAACCATGACACAGCATGAAAGACGTGAGAAGGTCTGATTTGTGCCACATTTTTCACTCTTCTTACTCACGACAGGAGTGACCCTCGACTCCGATGAGACCAACACATCTGCCACAAATCAGACTTTGTCAAAAGGATGTTTTCAAATGATTCATGTTGTCTGTGCTGACGCTGTTGATCGCCACATCTTTAAATCAACCGCCTGTTAGACTTAGTCGCTCTATAAATGCAAAATTGAAACCTTAAAGTGGCGCTTTATAGTCATCCAGATTAAATGAGAATCTGCTAAAGCTCTCCCATGAATCACGACTTGCTCAATCACAGCTGCCCAGGCTCTGATCTGGGTAATTACTCTCTGGACCAAAATAAACTGCAAGTCGCAGTCATTATGAAACTATGACTTTGATTGGCATTATTTTCCAAAGACAAAGAATTAATAATTACACTTTGGGATTCTAGTTTATAGAAAAAGCCTGTTTGACTGTCACATCCACTGAGCTGGAATTAAGATGCAGCTTAATCAATGCGGGGGTTACAATAGTTAGTGCCTGTGTTTCTCTGCGTTTTATCAGGATTAGAGTTCAGTTTGTAACTCAGTCAAATTTGTGTTTTAGACGAGAGTCAGGAGGGCATTTAGAAAATGAAAGATGTCAGGAGAAGTAAGCTGGACCACGAAGAGATCTTAATGTGATCTTTTCTTTCTCCTGATATTTGTGTGCAGAGTTGTACTGTATGTTAAACACAGTAATAAAGCATAGTATCACGATATTTCATGTGGCAATATTGTATCGGTACAGGGACAAATATCAATATTTTATTAAATAAATTAAAATACTCTGGGAATACTACAAACAAGAGGGTTCATCTCATGCGCCACCATGCTACGTTAGCCGAGCAAACTTGTAAAATCGCCTCAATCGAAAATCGATAACGTTATATTATGGGATAAAATACATAACTGACAAAGTTTAAAATTGAGGACGGTGAGCTAAAATGAGCTGCCTTGCACCTGCTTGATTCGAATTGCGAATATTCAGGACTGCGCTGCGGTTAAAGCATCCTCCTGTACAACATCCATTATGATCTCGGCAACCATGGAGACGCCTCTTAAAATGAAAGCCACTGCATTGTGAATTGGTTTTATAAAAAGTTTTCAGTGGGACATAGAAGTACTCTGACCCAAGGCTTGCAAGTCCTTTAAACTGCAGTTTGTCAACAGTACTTGTGTAATTCTTCATCCCTCACACTACAGAAAGGAAAATTGTATTAAAGCTTCTCAGGGTATGAGGCTGATAGTGTGTGAGCTTTAACGGGGTCTGTAGGCTATCCAGCTGATTTAATCAGAGTGTGTTTACTGATAATCCTATTTCATATAGGTCCCCCAGCAGCGCATGCACTCCGTGGATTCACTGGATGTGTCCACGTGATGGGCCCATGTTCTCATGAACATGCCCAACTTCTGTGTGCTTGGCACGGTGGCAGAAAGAGGAATATGAGATGATGTGATTTGCCAACATGCTGGCCGGGAGGCAGACACACACGTGCGACACAAATGCAAATCCGATAAGAAGAATGAAAACCACACAGTACAGAAGCCATTCAAGTGCCTATCATTATCATTATCGCTACTGATTTCCATCCTTCTATGCTCCTCTGAAATAAAGAATCGGATCCTGCACGTTTGCAAACACCGAGTCTCGTGTAAGAGCAAAACAGAGCGGGAATACCAGATTTGTGAGCAGAGCAGCAGCTGCGATCTGTGCACAGTATGTTTCCAAGCAAACAAACAAAATGCTGCAAGAGCAGAAACGCTGCTTCTAAGTCGATGGATGTCAACAACTCTGTTCCTAAAACAAAAACAGGAACAGTATTACTGGCTACAACATTTCTGAACACAGCAAACATCTGCAGGTGGCAAATGGGGGCATCGCCTTTTTCACATCATATGCAATGCGCAGTGCGCTTTTTTAAATCTGGAGTCACGTAAGGGCACCTATTCAAGGCGCACATGCAAAACAACTGAGGCGGGGTTGCCCTCTTCGTTCACCTGATGTCTTTCGATGCAATAAAAAGAGCACTTCATATCACTCTGTCAGAGGGTTAGACAATACATCGAGACCACGCTGCCACAAACTGCACTCCTCCTAAGTTGTAACAACAGTTTGTGAAGCTTCTGACAAGACCGGCCAGCTTTCTGCAGTTCACAGCCGACGCTACCTTTACACACCCAGGGGGAACTAAAATATTTATGTAAACTCACAGGGGTTACGAGATATTTTTATGGCCCTGCCAGTCTGCATGTTTTTTCTGTTAACACTTGCAGGTTAAAATAGTTTAACAGGTCAATATATAGCTAAGGGATTTCTTTCCGGTGAGGGTTTCCTGATCTAATCACTAACATCATTAGGAGTTTATCATCATGGCACCGTCTGCTTCATCCTCAACCTGCTGCGGTCGAACCTTTCAGAGCAAAGAAAGTATTAGCAAAGCTGCTATATCACGCAGTACGTGCGCAACAACACATGTACCTATTACACTTTCAGGGCTAATCAAATATTCAAAACTGTATTCAAATCAAAATACTCACATTTATTGTTCTAAACAACACTGCATAACATCGCTATGTTAGTGACATCTGTCCAACTGTCAACACAAAAGTCTACTCCACCAATCACATTTCAGACAGTGCTGAGCTACTGGGATTTTCCCACTCATCTCTAGGGTTTACAGAGAATGCTCCAAAAACAAAAACTATCCAGTGAGCGGCAGTTCTCTAGGCGAAAAGGCCTCGCTGAGGTCAGAGGTCAGAAGAGAGTCGAAGGAATGCTTCCAGCTGATAGGAAGGCAGGAATAACTCGAATAACCAGATGCAGAGGAACATCTCTGAATGCACAACATGTATAACTTTGAAGTCGACAGCAGCAGCAGACCACACCGGGTGCCACTCCTGTTAGTTTAGAACAGGAAACGGTGGATGCAGCTGACACGGGCTCACCAATTTGACATCAGAAGATTAAAAAACGTTGCCTGATGTGATGAGTCTCAATTTCCGCTGTAACCTTCAGATGCTCAGGTCAGAACTGGGCTTGAATAATATGGATTCATTGTGGCTTTTATCGTATCAAAGGATCAGGGCGGGGTGGTGTAATAGATATTTTGTCAAACTTTGTACCACTTAGTACCAACTGAACATCACTTAAACACTACAGCTTACCTGAATATTGTTGCTGACCATCCGTTAATGACTGCAGTGTGCTCATCCTCTGGTGGCTGCCTAACTCTAGAGTAGATACATGTTCTGGACGCAGTGTATTAATAAAGTATCACAAGAAGAAGGAAAAGTATTTATTACTGCCTTGATATTCCTTCATACCTTTATCACAGTGGCAAAGATAACATAAACTGAAGCAGATTTAGCAGTTTTTAATATTTTTTGCATTTGACTCCATTGTACAGATTAAAAAGTGCTTTAGCTTTAACGTATGCTCACAGATTAGTGACAGGGGATATTTAAAATACATAAATTCCCAACACGTAGGACCAAGTCCAGCATTAGTAACTGCATGACCTTCCTATACCTTGTAAAAGACAAACTACCATCTTGGAGGGAAAATCCCTTTTATTATAGCTCAAATGCAACAGATTTGGTTGCAAACACTGCTGGAAAAGAAAAACGTTTAGATTTTAATATGAATGGAGAGCATGTGTATAATAGAATAGTGATTCAGGCCAGCCAGGCTGTTTCCTTTCTTCCTCTGCTCATCTCCCATGTACACGGATGCATTAGAGAAAGTGTTTGGGAACGAATGTCTAGACATCAGCTACTTAATGCAAGCGGTCTGGAGCCTTTTTAAACATTTTGCCAAAAGCTGAAAGTTGTAAAGAGGCTTTATTCCTGATGGTTCAAACGGTCACGGTGACTCTCAAAGATGTTTTTCTCCAAAATAGGTTACAAGCAGTTAGACAGGGTCCTTTTGGGCTTAGAACTAAAAACAGGTACAAGCCTGGGACATTTTCCAGACAACATCATATCTGCACATGTGCAGTTTATCAGTGAGAACCAGTGAGAACCGACATGTAATCTTATTCAGCCCTTTAATGCATTTTCTCATCCAGTCTGAAATCATCTGGGCTGTTAGTCACCATGTGATGTTCACCTCTGCAAATAACGCGACTGTTTTCTCTGCTGGGACACCTGCCCGCTGGCACACTCTTCAAACAACTACTGAGTATTTTCCCATTGATGGGGACAGATATGAATCTCTCCTGCCATCACGCATGATACCGAGATGAGAAGGGTATTGTCTACACCTGCCAATGCCTACTGGTCACTCTTGGCAACAGCAGAGCTATTTTCCCGCCTCTGACTAGCAAAGACAGCATGACGCATATTTACACATTTCACAGGCTCTTAACAATAAGCACCCAGTATCTCAAATAGACAGCAAAGTCAAGATGTGTCAGAAAAAACGAGAGAGAGAGAGAGAGAGAGGATTAGAGGTAATGGTGATGCAGGTAGGGAATAAAAATCCAGACAGACAACTAGAGCATCAAAAAGCACTTTAATCTGCCAATAAATGGAGACATGCTTTTAAAAATAATTGTAGGAAATCACACATAAGGGCAGCTAAAAGCCTCTTTTTATACAGACACATCAAATCTTTTATCAAATCCACTTCACCATCAGGTTATATAAACCTGAGATATTTTTGAACTTCCACGATTTTGCAATTTATTATCATGTGGGCTCTCTCTATACAGATTTAGAATAACATTCATTTCTGAATAAAACTCCTCCAGCTCTAAACAGCCAGACATATAATAACGTAATGGCCATGGAGCTTAAAGCAAACATTCACACCCTTTTTCTCAGACTATGGGGTTTTCATGTTGTCTCAAAAACACACTTTTTTACTACCCATGTTAACTCTGAAACACTCAAAACTGTAGGTAATATCAACTTAACCAACTATAGAGCAGAAATAACACTGTTTAAAGCTTTCACATGTTCATAAAAAACTAGGGTATTTGTGTCTGACTTTGTGATTTTGGTGCCTTTTAGATCATTTTTTTATTGCAACTATCAGAAAAATAATATGACTCAGTGTGCAATTAATTTAAATAACAGATCCATAGAGTATGTGCATGCACTTTGTTAACCAAGTCACAAAGAGTGCAAGTTTTAACTGATGAAACTCAACCCTCTCATCTCAATGTCGACTCTTGTGGATCCAAAATACCAGGATGTCAGTGAAATACCACGGGATTTGGCCAGCGTGAGCTGTGAGGAACTCGGGCCTTTACCTGTAGGCTGGGAGGTCCGAAGCACCGTGTCTGGCCGGATCTACTTTGTGGTTCAAGGCTTTGAAAGAATACGCCACAAACCGATGGCTAGCCAAAGAACGACGTGCAAGACCACGAGAAGCCATCACCAAAATTAAGTTCTGAACATGCAACACTGCTGTTGAAATAAGGTTAAGAATGTGTGTAACAGCTGTTACGCTGGGATATGACATGCAGCTACCTGAAAGCTGAAGAGAGTATTTAAATATGAGGTAAACTTGCACGCAGGTTTGGCAACAGTCTGTAGCACAATCCCTCCAGTCTTATGGGAAAATTATTATACATGGACCCTAGTTTTGTTTTAAACATTATAGACTGAGCAGCTTTGACGAGGTTTCGGTTTTTCCCTGTCCTAAAAGTATTTTGTGTTTTGTGTAATAAAATATAAAGTTTCGGTCTGTGCGACACATTTGCAAAAAGAACATCTCGATCTGCTGCATCCACTTTTCAAATGCCATTGACTCCCTCTCTCAACCTGTCTGGACAGCTTGATGCTGAGTATACGCTGTGCGTGGGATAGAAGTCGCTTCTCAGTACACGATGGCCTAAAACGTCCATTGCTGGAGTCAACAAACACTAGTCCATATTCAGTATTCTCATTTTGATTTACAGTTTACAAATGACACAGACAGACCTCCCGTGAGCTTAATATTATTCCTAAATGCGCTCTGACACTGGATTTAGGCATCCAACAGCAATTCCACTGCAATAAACTCAAGTACACCAGTAATATTTGTTGTGTTTTTTTTACTTTCACACACACTTCTTTGATAGTAAAAATTCTCTGTGACTGAAAATCAAAATGAAGATGACGTCTTTCACGCTGCCCACTCGCCTCGTCCATTCTTAAATTTTCCGTCCTCATTTCTCCCAGATCTCAGCTGTCTGGCTTACAGCAGCTGTTGCTAGGCAACAGCTAACACCCACCCATATGAATATTAACACTTATATCACAACAACACTGTCAGAACAGTAAAATAAAGGACAAAATGCATGCTGTAAATAGATCGAGTTATGCATCCTTTTTGCGACTGAACATGTAAAACAAGTGCCGATTCACGGTCATTTTAGCTGTTTCGAAACATTTATGTTTATGTCACTTGGTTTTAGCAACTGAACATCTGAATCAAATGAAACCACAAGCACAAGATGATGCTTCTCAGCTGTAGCAGGTTCTAAACTGTTCACCTCTAAGCTCATCAGCGTTTTTCTTTTTTAACACCGGCATGTTTTCTCAATGTTCCAACCTGCGATACAGTGACAACAAACACTTGGCAGTGGAGCTTTTGAACACCCGAGTCACATTTAGATCTTTTTCTATTCTTTTTCCGCGCTGTTCTCTGACTCACAGATAATAAATCTGTTGCAGTGACACTGAAAACCTGTGCAGGCCTACTTTTTTCTCCCCAATCAACCAATAAAAGAATCAGTAGTGGTGCTGGGATTAGAAATACTGAAACGAAGGCAAACAAACATGTAATAGGGCCGTGGCTCCAGGAAATCTGATTTAAAACAATCATTGCCACCAACTATAGGCAGATTTACACGCCACACATGCTTTGTTGAAGAATGAATGAAAGAGCAGGTGAATAGGAGGCAGGGCACTGGTGATGAGTTCAGTATACAGAGAGAGGCTGAACAAAAATATATGTTACAAATACACCGGCATGAATACCTTTCCAAATTCTTTCCTGCTCACTCAGTGACGCTTACACAGAGACAGCGCTGGCACAAGTTAAGACCTGCAGCGAGAGGGTGTGTGTGAGCTGTTATAGGCCTGTGTGTGGGAAGATAGACAGGATTGCTCTGTTTCTACAGAATGACCCAACAAGGAGGGGGAGACAGGCAGCTGGATCACAACACGCTTCAATATAATGGAAATTTCTGCAGTGATGATCTTTAATTGGATGGCTTAGTCACGCAACTCTGACCTGTCACTTTATTTTTCAAACAAATCAGTCTTTAGGATTAAGTTATGACACACTCAGTGAAACACCAGCACACATACATTGTTTTCATTCAAAACTTCTTACAGCAACACTGTCTCAACCTTGATGTCCTCAAGATGAGCGTCTCTCCCTCTCACTGTCACTCGGGTCACCCTCACTTTCACTGTTAGTTTTGTCACATGAATTTGCCCTTTGGGCACTGCTGCCCTTATCCAGTAGTTCTTTTAGTATCTATATGTTGCATCATTGTTATATAAAACTGAGCTCCACATGTGATTTAACTAACCGTGCTGAGTACAGCTGAAATTATCCTGATGAATGGATAATGAGAACAGGGACATGAAAGTGAAGGCATCCTATGGTCCAAACAGCACTTACAAAATAATGATCCCCATCTTCTTTATCACAATTACAGTCATACACATGACGTGTGTCCTATGATCTAAGGAAACAGCAGGTCTGGAACTCGTCCAGTGAACTGGGAGAGAGAAGGGGAAGTTTCTGAATCTGTTCTGCTTCTCTTTCTCTTCCTGGCATTCTCTCTCAGCCATCTATCATCCATAAATCAGCATGAGATTTATGGAGCCAACTGGATGTCCGTCTCCCCTCGCCCTCTTTCTTACATTTCCCTGCCTGCCTTCTCATTTGATTTACTAACTATTATTCTGAGGACATATACAACAGTGAAGAAACCAGATGAGCTGACTGTGAGAGGGAGACACAGGGGAAGAGCAAGAGGGAAGCAACAAAATGACAAACATAGAGAACTGCAACTAAACACGCAACCAATGCTGACATGGAGATACAGAGGGGATGACTTAATAACCGATCTGTGGCATTTTTTTATTTCTCTACAAACTAAATAATTCATAATTTGGTCCTTTAAGTTGAAAACACTAAGTAGAAGGCATGCCCACATATCTGCAACGCCTCTAACTGGCATATTTAACAGGGGATTCCTGGCCTACATGTTGCTTGCTTTCTTTTATTCTCCCCCACTGGCCTGTACAGGAGTGCAGCCAGATTGGCACGTGGACCTAGTGAGGCTACAAACCTCCAGCGGATAGGCACAGCTGGCTTTGTGCCCAGGATACAAACTCCCTTCTTGCAGAGAGTGTGTACTCCACTCCCTGCTGCTTCTTTGCAAGCCAGGGCCACTATTGTTGGTGCTGCTGCAGCTGCTGCAAGGGTCTCTCCTCTCCACTGTGCAAAATGACACACATTAGAGGACTGCATGCCCTTCTGTATGACTAAAGAAAAGACTGCACCCAAACTGTACTTCAGTGTTCCCCTTATACCCTCAAAATGTATGTGTGCCCCTTGTAAGAAGGTTAAGGGAATGATGTGATCACTAGAAAACCACTTGTAATTTTACATTTCGGCAATATGGATCCTCATTGTGCGTGGCAGTGGGTGTCCCTCATCTCCTCATTTGCACTGGGCTGATAGACAGCCCACGTTAAAAAATAAAAATAAAATAAAAATCACACCATTACACATCCAGCTGATGTATCACAAAGATGCCATATGAAAATTACAATCAATGAATAAAAATGCAATAAAGAAAATATGGATAGAGAATCGCCATCCAGCTCTTTCAACGTCCTTTCATTTTACCCTGTTGATACCACTGTTACATTCCGCATGGGCGAAGCGTGCTATCCCCCCTTCAGAAAAAAGAAATCCCGTAGCCTAAAATAAGGTGTGCCATTTTTTTTGCGCAAAGCTACTATGTGCCCGAGAGGAGCTCCTACCTGAATCGGGGCGAATCTTTTATACATTCTTCAAAGTCCACAGTCATTTTTGCGTTTTCTCGTTAATTCCCACGTCAGGCTGCCAATGTCATTGCCCCCAACGGGATGTAGCTTGAACCGTGTGGATGATGACTGGTATCCCCTTGACGCGCAGCAGTCTGTCGCCCCTCTTCTGGTGGCACGGTGACACAAAATGCGAGCCGAGTACGCGGCACGCAGATTACTACTACACTACTGCCGCTGCTGCCCAGACAGGCGGGAGGCGTAGCTGCACCGTGAGCACCGGTGAAGGAGAGAAGAGCGCCGAGCAGACACAAGCTTCCGTAACAACCCAGGAGGAGCACAAGGAATCATGGGAGATAGATAGATAGATAGATAGATAGATAGATAGATAGATAGATAGATAGATAGATAGATAGATAGATAGATAGATAGATAGATAGATAGATAGATAGATAGATAGATAGATAGATAGATAGATAGATAGATAGATAGATATTAAATACCCCATAGTACCATTTTATCCTAACAGAGCACTTTGCTTTCAAACTGCATGCTTATTTATGGTTGTAGCAGTTTTTTAAAGTAGAATGGGAGGCTGAGCCTTCAGCTTCCAGGCCCCTCTCCTGTGGATTCTCCCAGTTAGGATTCAGGAGACAGGTAATCTCTGTGATATTAAGATTAGTCTTAAAACTTTTTGTATTAAACTTTTAGCTCGGACTGTATCGGGTGAACTCTGAACCTTGTATATGCTGCAATAGATTGTAGCAGCTGGTGGGGGCTTCCCATGATGCTTTGAAAGTTTTTTCTTCACTGGCATGTTTTCATTCTCTGTATTTATACATCAATTTGTGTTTGATCATTAAAGTGTCTCTCTTTCTTTCTCTGTGCTCTTAGGCTGGTTGTTGGTTCTCCAGGAGGTTTCTTCCTGTTAAAAGTGATTTTTTCCTTTCCGTATGCCCATCATTGTTGGGATTTGTCTATATTATTGTAGAGTCTTTACCTTAACAGCGCAAATCACCTTGAGGCAACTGCTGTTGTGATTTTGCGCTATACAAATAAAACCGAATTGAACTGAATTAAAAGCTACTGTGGGTGTAATGTGTAGGTGGTCCTGTACTTTTGTCTATACAGTGTTTGTAAACACAAAAACTGGCTTAAGCATGTGATATTTCACTCATGATTAGCATCAGCTTAAACATCATCTATGTGGAAAATGTGTAGGTATGTGTATTCTCTGGGGGGCACAGAGAATAGACTTAAAGAAAATAGCAACAGTGGTTTGTAAACATATGAGCCTTTGAATGAGCTTAAATTTACTAACCTTATTAACCTTATCATAAATTAGACACCTACAAATCACCTAAAAAAGTGGACAACTTCAAAAAATAATATTGTAGATTTGATATAACTAATTATGGCCAATCTATCTTAAACAAACTTTTTTCTTTTTTGCTTGACTCCGCTTGACCGCTTGCTCTTGTTAGCGGTACATTGACTACTTGCTGTCGACCAATCTTAAACGTGAGTACAGTATCTGGCTTCAATGACTGGAGCAAGAAGGCTCTGCGGCTGGAGCGACGTAATCAAAATGCGACGTACTACAATGTGGAAGGAGGCAAACATCCAGAAATGTTGCTGTGTAGTAACGTGCACTGAACATAGGTGTCACAGCTTGGATAGAGTCATACAGTGCACGTGCCATCTCACTGCTAGTTATCACGCGGCGCTTGTAACAGCTCTTTTATCGGGTCTGCACTGTACTACGGCCTCGTGACACAGTAACGTGCGCTCTCATATGTCAACAGAAGAATTCTAACAGCTGTTGTCTCCAGTGGACTTCCGGACTACACTTCAGAGGGTTCTCGGTGGTACTTGGAGGTGAGGGGTCGTGTCTGGCTAGCACAGGAACGTTTCACCAGAGGTTCAGTCTGCAGGGACATCAGTCACAGCTGGATCCATGAAATGATTCTGCATTGCAGTTTTTCCATTCTCGTAAACGAGGAACATGCACAACCGGGCTCGTTACCTCATATTTTTTCAGTACATCGGAACAAAATACCGGTAGGTTACAGGGCACACTGAGATGTTATATCTTATTATTATTATTTTTGAATATACCACTACTGTTATCATTATTGCAGTGGAGCAGTGAAAGTCCCTCCACATCAGCTGGGGAAGAAAGGGGTCCAGGACCACTTGGAGGTATGTTTTAACTCACTTAAAGCTAATCAGGTGACAAGTTGCCTTTGAGCTGCTAGTATTAAATGTAGTTAGGCTTAAAAAGCTGTGTCATGACTTTATGAGTCTGCTTAGCTTAGTAATTCATTATAGGCCTTAAATCCTCTAGGTCTCTGATCCACTCATCAAAAGCAGCGTCATATGGTGTAATGCATAAGCATTTCATTAATCTTTGACTTGGATCCTTTTTTCTGGGCTTGTTTGTCGTATATATAAAAAAACTTTACAATCTCAACTTTATGTCGATGCCTTTTGAAAATCTAAAAAGTGAGAATGATCAGACTGCTGTCTGATGATTAAAGGCGGTTTCAATAAATGATTCAAAGGCAGCAAGGAGCCACATGAGAAAATGGGACTAATGTTAAGGGCCACACCAGTAAGCTTATAAAGAAATAAAACTAACTCTCTGAGGTCTAAGTCATGGACTGGTCCTTTTCTACTCTACCTGAGGAGTCAAAGCACTTTATACAACACGCCTCATTCTCCCTTTCACACCCTTTCTATGTAACATTCACACTCCGATGGATGCATCTAAGAGCAACTTAGGGTTAATATCTTGCAAAAGGTAAGGCAATTGGTAGATTGGGAGATGACCCGCTCTACCTCCTGAGCTACATCCACCCCTTGGGATCATAAGCGCAAACCCTAAATGCCTGAATCCCAAATATCTTTAGAGATGATCTAAAATATACCATTAAATGTGATTTAGAACATTTTTGCTTTTGCATATGTTATTTTTCATAGTTATCACATCATTAAATATCTAAATAGCTTCTGTGTTATTTACAGTAAGATGTGTTCACAACAGAAACACTGTTAATTTGTTGGCTTTAATCTGTTTTTGTGGTGTAGGACTTATATGCATCAAACTGTCATAAAAATCCATATAACTGCACTGTTAGGAATAAAACCTGGCATACAGTTTGAAGTCCGTACTTTCTGCTCTTTCCAAACATGGACTAAGCGAGGCTCCATCGTGCTTCTAAGTTGTCAAAAATCAGTCATTTGTTTTGGACGTGCCAACACGCACATTGACTCCAGAGGGTGAATAATGAAGTTCAGCTTATTGGTGTGGCACTCCACACCTGGGTTGAGCACTACAATCACCAAACTTATGATATGACGCATAAACAAGGTTCCTGTTTCACATCCAGCTGCTTCGTGGATTGTTGCATGTCTTTCTTGATCACTGTCTGTTCCTTGTTTTCTTGTCAGCTCTCTACTGTCTACTGTTTCTAATAAAGGCATAAAAAGCCCAAAAATAAGCACAGAGAGAAGGAAACACAGATTACAGGGCAAAAAAAGATCAGTCTTTCTTGTCACATCATGCCTCTGTTCACAGCTCTGTTTGATAACTATTTGAGGCAGACAAGGCTGTGAGTGGCTTCAGAAGTTTGAAAGTGAGCTTTAAAAAAGTTATTTGTTTTCTAGGCTATCAACCCAAAGCTATTAATATCTAAAAAGATCTTTTCGTCTTTGTGTAGGATGCAATCCAGCGACTGAGGCCAGTCAATCCTGTATCCCTGTCAGTTTCCAGCAGGACGGACACGGGAGTCCACGCCCTCTCTAACTCCGCACACTTTGACCTGCAACGCAAGAATGACAAGCTGCCGTTCACTGAAGATGTTCTTGTTCAGGCGCTCAATTTCCACCTCGGGACAGAACAGATCAGGTGAGTAAAGGGTCTTGAAAATCTTGGTGAGTGCATGAGTGCTTTTATGACTTTGTAAGTCTCTGAGTTATGTAATTAAGCCACTTAAGCCAAATAAAAACACATTTCTCTGTCTCTGAGATCAGTTTTCTCTGAACACATTATAGAAACAGTGAGACATCAAAAGGTATGTGAACATAACCTGGATGAGTGCTAAAGTAGTTTCCTTTAGCACTACTTGATCTTGCGCCCCCCCCCCCCCCCCCCCCCCCCCCCCCCCCGCCAAGAAATTGACCTAAATGTGACTTTTCTTTTTTAATCCTCTTACACTGAGTGAATGCAGTTTAGTCAGCTGGTGAAGCAGCAGCCTTGTGTTTTCTCTGATAGATGGTGTTGCCATCTTGTAACAACTGACCTGTCAAGTAGCTTGACAAACAGTGTGCAAGTGCCAGTGTGTTCTCTGTTGTTGGCAATAGGTGGTCAAACCAAGCAGGATTTTTATTCATTAACTGCACTGTACTTTTTAATAAATAGAAACCATTCCTGGCATTATTTTTGCCTGATCAAAATAGTTTTCAAAAAGCTATTATGAATTTTTATAATTGGCACAATTTAACCTGATTGACTGCTCCATAAATAACACCAATGAGAAATAAAAATAGAAATGTTTACTATGGAGACACACAGGATATGGCCAAACATATGCAGACGTACATTCACTGGTTGTTTCGTTAGGTACACCTTGCTAGTACCAGGTTAGAGTCCCTTTTGCCTTCAGAACTGCTTTAATTCTTCAAGCGTAGATTCAACAAGGTGCTGGAAGCAATTTGGTCCATATTGATATGTAAACATCACACAGTTATTGCAGAGTTTATCAGTTGCACATCCATGATGAGAGTTTCTCAGTCCATCACATCCCAAAGGTGCTCTATTGGATTGAGATCTGGGGACTGCGGGGCTTATTTGTGTACAGTGAACACATTGTCATGCTAAAGAAACCAGTTTGTGATGGTTTGAGGTTTGTGCCATCTGAAGAAGAGTTCACTGTGGTCATGAAAGCATAAAAGCAACGATACTCAGGTTGGCTGTGGTGTTTAAATGATGCCCAGATGGTATTAAAAGTCTGTCAAAAATATTCCCCACACCATTAAACCACCATAGAGGATCCACTCTTTCATGCTGTGTCTGGCTAATTCTGACCTTACCATCTGAATCAAAGCGGAAATCAGACCAGGCAATGTTTTTTAGTCACCTGTTGTCCAATTCAGAGGAGGCTGTTTGAGTTGTAGTCTCAGTTTCCTGTTCTTAGCTCAGAGTAGTAAGACCTGGTGTGGTCTTCTGCTGCTGTAGGCCATCTGCTGCAGGGTTCAAAGGGTTGTGCTCATACATTTTCTGCTTGTAGCAAGTGTTTATATTGGTTACTGTTGCCTTCCGGACAGTTTAAAGCAGTCTGGCAATGCTTTTCTGACATCACTGAGTCAATATTGCCCAGAGAACCTCTGCTTCCTGGATATTTGATCTTTTCTGAACCATTTACTGTAAACCCGAGAGATGGATGTGCAGGAAAATCTCAGCAGATCAGCAGTTTCATAAATACTCAGACCAGCCTGTCTGGCACCAACAACCATACTACCTTCAAAGTCACATAAATCACTTACCCTCCCAATTATGATGCTTGAACTTCAAAAGGTCATCTCAACCATGTCTGTATGCCTTTTGCTGCCATTTGATTGGCTGATTAGATATTTATGATAACGAGCAGGGAGCAGCAGTACGTGTTGAGCGTAGATACACAGATACATATCCTGAGGGGCATACAGTGGTAAATAAATCCCAGAAAGAAGTATGACTGACTTAAACATCTGCCTCAACAGTTGGGATATACATAGCTGTGGTGAAATGCCATAAGTTCACCTGTTGAATATGTAATGGAAAAGGGCATCTTTAAATACTGCTGCAAACGAGTATCTGCCGACTCGTTTTTTTCCTGTGTTTTCTTCATCTCCTCCCCTTGTAATCCCTTCATTACATACATTTACATTATTCAAAGCCATAGTTGGCTGTTTTGGTTTGGGCTGCTGTGGCATTCTGTTCCTTAGTCAGGATTGGAGAGAAGAAGTACAGAACAAAGCAATAGATAAAGAGATGGTATTGGGTAAATGCAGTCAGTGCCAGTGAGAGAGGGCGTGGAAAGATGAGTCTGAATAAAGAGAGTGAGTTTGAACAGCGCACGCTGGGAGAAAGAAAGAGGGGAGAGAGAAACTGCTAATCCCCAAACCTGCAGAGAGAAGGTTAGAAAGGATTATCTTTGCTCTGCTTTTTTGGTGTATAGCATCTGTTTAGCACGCACATGCACACACGTGGATACACACTGCATCATTCGTCACTCTATATACACTTTTTGTTTTCAGCTGACACTTAAAATGTAAAAGTGTTTCATACACAAACACACTTCATATGTTTTAGATAGAACGTTTTACTGTTGATGTGAAAGAAAAGCAGTTTGTGGTGTCAGATCTGACATCCCAAACTATCTTTTCCCATCTTGCACAGCGGGAAGAGCTTTTGTTACAGCTACAATGACGATACGGCTCATCTGCTGCTTCCAGAGACAGAGAGCCAAGGCGAGATTTGAGCACAGCCTGCACACTGTAAAAAATCTCTCTTCTCCTTCAGCTTCATTTGTCTTCTGAGCTGCTGTGAAAATTGGCCTCAATTAGCCTAAAACTACCGGCTCTTTTTGCATAAAAGGAAACTGCTGAATAGCAAAATAGTGCCATGCTAAACAATGCCCCAGCTCCCAAATGTGTGACACCATGCTTTGTACACTGCTAATGAAAATTTTACGTGTGTGTGTGTGTGTGTGTGTGTGTGTGTGTGTGTGTGTGTGTGTGTGTGGGGGGGGTTTGGAGGCCATCGAAAGGCTGTCACTTCACATTGGTGCGGCCGCTGAAGGCAGATGCGAGGGTTTCCTCTGCCACGTGTCACAACCAATCTCCTCCCCTGGAAACCTAACCTAGTTTCCCCGGTTGCGCACAAACACACGCTTACATAGACATACACATGTGCAGATACCGATTGCCGTCGCACACATTCTCAAGCACATGCGTGACTGAATGCGTGCTCTGTGTGCTGGCACAAACATATGATCAAACACTATAGGGTGCTAATGTGCTTTGTGCAGTCCTTTTTACACTGATGCAGGTGAATGCAGCTCTTTGTTCTTGAAGGTTACAGAGACAAGAATTAAGGAACCTCATCTGTCACAGTATTGTCATTATAAGTGTTTTATTATTAAAAGGGGTCAAGGGGGTCACCACAGCAGGTAGCTCCACATATTTGATTTGGCAGGTTTGTATGCCATGTGCCCTCCTTGAGATAAGCCCAGCGGGATCTGTGTCACCAGGATTGAACCAGGCAAATGTGTAAACCTTGTGCAATATGGAGCCACTTGTTTTATTGTCATTATTAGTGTAAATTTTTACATCTTTGCCTTCTTATATGTTGTGGAACAAGATGAATTAACATGAATTAGAATACATTTGTTGTGCGGTGCTTTCGGTACATGAACAAAAGCTTGCAAGACGAACATTGACATCAGCTTTAGGTGTTATTTGGTTTTACATCTAAATCGCAAATTTTAGCAAGCTGAACCGCTGTAACAGCTATAAATACTCATTGGGCACTTTGTTAGCCACACCTGTTTAGCTGCTTGTTTAATCAGTAACTGGCATAAACTCCGTGCAATTAAGCATATAAAGTGCTGTGAAAAAGTATTTCCCCTGGGATTTGCTAATTTTGCTTCAGATCATCAAATAAATTTAAATATTAGACAAAGATAACAGAGTAAACACAAAATGCAGTTTTTAGATGATGACCCTCGTTTGTTAATTTAAAAAAAAAAAAGGCCCTATGTGGGGAAAAAATTGGTTCCTAAACATAATAACTGGTTGGCTGGGAAAGTTGTTCCCATTTCTGGATAATGGCTCTCGCCGTGGTTTGCTGGACTTGTTTCTGCATAGAGCCAGGTAGCTTTGGATAGCTTTTTTCCCTCAATAAATGAAATCATCATTTAAAAACTGCATTTACTCAGGTTAGCTTTGTCAAATAATAAAAGCTGTTTGATGATCTGAAACTTGTAAGTGTGTAAATCGGGAAGCAAGCATGAAATCAGGAACAAGTCGTTTTTCACAGCGCTGCTGACACCGTGAAGTTCAAACAGCATCAGAATGAAGAAGCTCTAAAGACAAAAGTGGGTCCACCTTGATGCTCGCAACGTGTACTTAATAAAATGGCCAGTGGTTGCGAGTTAAGTATTACGTCTCTTAAATGGTAAAACATGGCTTTTTGAGTATGTGTCAGTGCAGATTATAAGCTTGGCTATTGATTAAATGTAATAGTATGCATAGCAGCTGTTGTTATAACTGACTGTAATACTGTGATGAGACAAAGGAGGAAAGATTTGCCCTGCATTGCATTAAATCGATAGAAATAGTGAATTTCTGTGCAATCTGACAATAAATTCTTGATCTTAATCAAAAATGATTCAGATATTTTCATTACTGCTGTAGCATCAATCAGGCACGAGGACAGCTTGAAACTACTAAAAAGGGGGGGAATCCCCTTTTTGTTCAAACTCTCTGTAAATCTCAGTTTGGTTCATCGTTTTAGTAACAACACTGCACGCAGCAGAGTAATTCAATTGTACGTGCAGAACCTGTAGCCAGAAATGCCAGTGTCATTCTTCAGTCTACTTTAAGACGTCTCGCAGAATCAGGAATCGATCCAGTCTGTTACTTATTACATCAGTCCCTGCCTCTGCGCGCAAAAACACAGGAAGTGTCTCGTGTTATCCTGCTGGAATCGCATCAGAGAGGCTCAGCCTGAGATTCTGCTCTGATGTTAACTGTGTTAAAATAAGCTCTTGGCAGCCTTTTTAGGACTCTGTTGGTGTGTCTTTGTGTTAAAAGCTGCAATGCTGGCACTTTGGAGCATGGCTTGTACACAGTTTTTCTAGCTGGGAGTACAAAAAGGAGCATTGACACCATCTTTGCTATGGGACTGCCTCTACAAAGAAAGAATCAGAGATAGTTTTGTTCTCACTGAACAGCCAGACTGAATGTTTAAAGATCACCTCCAGGCTTCAGTGCAGATGTATAAGAATATTTATGAATGTGCATGTTTCAAGTTTCTTCATCCTAAATCCTAGGTTTCACTTCTCTTTGTCCATTTTATTTCAGGATCACCCGTGCCCACCGTGTTCCTCATGACTTCCATGCCCGTTTCCGTGCCCAGTCTCGGACCTACGTCTACCGAATAGCGTTAGGAATCTCCCACCACTCTCTCCTTCCCCTCACAGACTGGGATCTGTGCTGGAGCCTCCGCAACACGTGAGTTATCCCAGTTTATGCACCACCCCTCCCTTTTCTCAGTCATGTCTTTTTCTTTTTTCATGTGTTAGTGTGCATGTGCATGATGTCTGCCTTAAAAAAAGAAATAAATAAGGGCTCAGTCTGAAGCTGAATCTGACTGTGTATATGTGTAAAAGCAGAGACACACTCTTTCTGTGTAATGGAGACTCAGACCAGAAAAATGGCACATTGAACACATGAATAGTCCACATGCACCATGCAGGAGGTGCACATTAGAGACAGCCAAACGAAGTGTTTTATCTGAGCTGATGCGCAAAATGCAAACAAAGGAGGAGGAAGGAGAGGAGAGAGGATGCATAGAGTGTAAAAAGTAGGAAAGAGATTAAATGGCGTTGGCTTCGAAGCTTACACAAGGTTCTTGTAGCTGTGATTGGAAAAACTGGCCACAAAGAGAAACATTTTAGTTTGTGTTTGAGCGTTTGTATCTTTTTTTCTCCTCACTTTTTTGGGGAAAAGTAGGGCAAGATAAGCTGCGGGCTTTTATACGTGCAGAACAACACCCACGCATTTCATCCTTTCTTTCCCTTCTTTTCTGCTTCTGTCCATTTTTTTCTCTCAATCTCTTTCTTTTTCTCCTTCCTTCCTTCACTAACTTCTTTCTCTGGATCTTCTGCTTTGTTATCGCTCTCTCATGTTCAACATTCATGTTGCTCTTCACACCCCTGAGCGTCTCAGCCTCAGCAGCGTCTCTCTTTTCCTCTCTTTGATGCGCCTCTCCAGTGTCATCACACTCGCTCCATTTCTCCCACTGCAATAAAAAAAAGTTACTTTTTTTTTTAAACAATTTTTTAAGATTATTTGAATGTTGGAATTCAGTGACCACGTTATCATTGGTCATCAGTCAGTTCTGTCTTCCTTCCCTCTTACCAACTGGTCACAGCTGCCCCCCTCCCAACATAGCGAAAAGTAAGGACTTAATGATTTGTTAATTAGACCGTTAAGATATTTTTTGCACATCTTCATTCATTCCTGATTCTTATGTTAAAATTTTTATTACTCAGCACACTTCTCCCTTTTCCCGCTCACTCTCTCTCCTCCCTCTCTCTTTGTCAGATCATATTTAAGCAGCAAATGAAGCGTGAGACTGGAGAGAATCTAATCACCGGCTCGCTCTGGTTCTCTGCCTTAAATGAGCTGGTCGTGGGCATGCTCTGCTCGCTCACGTGGCATTATCTTTCTGTTACATAAGTTTTCCACTAAATTATTCATGGAGTTCTGAAAAGATGTACTTCATGTGTACATTTGTGGCTGACCTCGCTGTTCAGCCAGGTCACTCTTGAGTGACGCTGCAATATCAAGAGTTAGCTTTCGAATCTTGATTCAGGAGCTCTGATGACCTCAGAATCTTCACATTTTCCCGGTTTTCAAATGCATTGTAATACTGTAAATGGTCACTTGTATAAAAAGCGTTTTTCTTTATTCTGTCTTTCATCAGAGAGCTAAACGTGGACGCTATGCACGAGGCAGCTTCCCTACTGCTTGGGACTCACGATTTCAGCAGCTTTAGGGCCGTCAACTCTGATCTGCCTTTCAAAAATCCTGTGAAGACGATGGATGTGATCAGTATACAGCAGGGAAACTCCTTTGCATATGCTCACTTCCACAGGTAGGCCACAGTATGTATTGAGACCACAATACCTACGACCAAGTTATTGTGGAATTGGATACATTATGTAAGGCAAAAAACAAGGTTTGTACAATTTTATGCAGCTTTTTAACCACAAAGTCAATGCTTGGTACAAACACCTTTACCTCTCTCAGGCAAACATCCCTGTAATTCCTTTAAGTAGTCTTCGGGAATAGTTCTCCTGGCATCTTGAAGGACATTCAAAGCTTTTCTTTGGATGTTGGTTGAATTGTGTTCTGTTCTCTGTCAAGATGATCCCACACTGCTTCAATAATGTTGAGGTCCAGGCTCTGGTCAGACTGTGTTTCATTGTGTATTTTTCTATTCAGGTACACTTTTATTGCATTGGCGGTGTGTTTGGGATAATTGTCATCCTGAGAAATGAAGCTGTCACCAGTCATTTGCTTTCCAGATGCTGTTACACGGTGGATCAAAGCCTGATGGCGCTTTTCTGCAGTCATGTTTCCATCAGTTCTGACAAATCTCCAACACTGCTGGCTGAAATGTTGACCCAAACCATGACAGAGCCTCCATTATATTTTGCAGATGGCTTTAGACACTCACTGTTGTACTTTACTTCTGACTTCCTCCTCCGTACATGTTGCCAACAATTTGAACAAGTAATGACAAATTTGGATTAAATTTCTGATGAGGCTTTGGTAAACAGTAAATGGATCAACTGACAGGCCAGATTCATCTCTCAGGTGCTGTGTCAGGTCTTTGCTGGATTTTGTTTTCCCTTCTTCTACCCTCTGCAGAATTCCCATGAATGATCCAATGTGGCCCACATTGGTCTCTGTCGGGTTTTGAAAGCCTACAGCTGAGCTGTGTTTATTTTTTCATGAGGGTCACTATTCTAAGAAACGGTGATAAAATGAAAAGAAACTGACTGATGAATTATTGAGGAGTCTAAGGTTCAACTAAATTTTTGATCCTAAAACGGGGAAATGTGGTCTGTGAGGCTGACTACTTTGGTCTCCATTCAAAGTTGAAAAAAATGGCTTTTTTCTAACCTCCCGAAATATTTGATCTTATTTTCATGCATAAGTGAACAGAGATTTATTTATTTTAGGGCCTTGTGTAGCCTTGACTCTGTTTTCATGTTAACATGCTAACATTTGGTAGGTGTGCATTTTAAAACAAGTCTTCACATTTTGAAATTAATATATGCAGAATTCAAACCGTGCCGCAGCAGGAAGTGTGACATCCCTAATTTGTTTGTTTACCATTAGTTTAAGCCACACCAGCATCTAATCCAATCGAGAGGTGTTGCCACAATCCCATAAAATTTGGTAGGTGTACAAAAATTCATATGATTACATTAAGCACAGCTTAACAGAGCACCTAGCTGTTGTCCTGTTACAGTTATAATCATTAGCATGCTAGCGTTAAGGACAAAGCACCGTTGTTCATAAAGGACATCATAAAGCTAGCATAACGCTTACTGCTTGATTAAGTCTATTAATAAATAATAAAGTAGTTAACTGACTTATCATGTCAATGCTACCAGCTTGTCCGCCCATCTGAGCAAAATTAACAACTAAAAATTCAGACTGAGCGGAAAACCGCAGCATCACACAGTCGCTGCAGATTTCCTGACTGCACATCCGTGATGTGGCTCTCCATTTCCAGCACATCCCAAAGGGTCTCTTTGGGGTTGAGATCTGGTGACTGCGGACATCATCTGAGTACACTCAACTCATTGTCATGTTCAGTAAACAGGGTGAAATGAAAATTAGCTCACAGGAGGGGCACCTGGTGCGGTCTTCTGCTGCTGGAGCCCATCTGCTTCACAGTTCCACATGCTTTGTGCTCTTCTGCAAACTTTGGTTATAATGAGTGTTTCTGTGAGTTACTGTTGGCTTCCTACCAGCTTAAAGCAGCCTGGCTTTATAATAATAACACAGCGCTGCAAATGTGCAACAAGAGGCCCAGCAGTGCTTTATTCTCATCTGAAGATACTGACCTCCAAGTCCACGGGCTAAAAGCCCTGCTCTATAAATCTGTCTCTACATTTCCTACATGTCGAATGTAATCAGACAGCAAGCACTGAGTCAAATTTGCATTTGACCCAATTCTTCCCATGTGCCTGTTTCCTTAGTTCACCCTGTCCTTCCCAAAATAAGAATCAGGGAGAGGTTTTTTTTCTTCCTTTCTTTTTTCCCTTTTGAGGGCAGGGGCAAAATAATAATAATAATAATAATATTTTATGTGGCATCACACATAATCCTGTTGGGGCTAAGCTGCAGTGCCATATTTAGTGTGTGACATTTAAACAAATCTGTGCATGATGACAAACCCAGGCTTCATTTGATGCCTGGCATGAATGTCACATCAGTTATATTCACACAGGCGGGAACAGCACTGCTGCACAAGAGTGACTTAAGATGTAAAGATATGAGGCTGGATTATTTTCTTTTTTTTAAATTTTTTTTTATTTTTTATTTAATTAGTAATATTTTTTTCACTCAGAGGAATAAATGAGTAGGTGTGCTTTGGATCCACACTCTTGCTTAGTGGTTTTTATCAGACTAAATAATATTACATTACATCTGACAACCATTCACAATGTGCTTTAGACAGCAGTGCGATGTTTCAACTCCTGTGGCAACATTTAACCTTTCTTTATCCTTACACATTTTCTCCGTGATTCCATGTAGACTTCATGCCTGCTGGCCTTGGTCTCATTAATCTAACATTTCATGTGTAGTGCTTTGAATGTGGCTAAGACACAAATTTTATTTCCTTTTTCCAGAGAGATACCATCCTGGGAGCTGACTTTCACAAGTAAATCTTTTCTATATAAGCAGGTTTGTTGATAATCTTCTTCAGATTTTCTTTCAAGTTATATTTCCATTTCTGTGCGTGTGAGATTACGAGCCAGTAGCGACATCTGCTGGTGGTGACTGAAACTTTATTTAGAATAAAGTAAACATTAAATCTCTTAAAGCAAGCTGTGCATGCTTCTGTGTAAAACCTCTTTATCTGGCCTTTTCCTCCAGGTGCGGAGGATGACGGGGGCAATGGTGGCAGTGGGCCAGGGGCTGCTCTCAGTACCCCAGCTGAAGAAAATACTGGAAGCGAGAGACTCTCTGGCCTACCCACAGGGTATGGCTGCTCCAGCCCACGGCCTTTTCCTCACCAGAGTGGACTACAGGGATACAGGTGAGAATAAAAACCAACTCTGATAACATAGACAGGAAACTGCTCAAAGTTGCAGCCAAGTTTGTGTCCCTTTCTATATGTCACATACTTAATAGATCTTTGGCATGCAGCTTATTTCCATTGCAGTGGAAAGAATCGAAAATAATTCCCATTCCTAAAAACAAGAATGACGTTTTTAATGGTGTCAATAGCAGACCTATTAGTCTACTCCCCGTTCTAAGTAAAATTATGGAGAGGATTGTCTATGAACAAATTCAACATTACCTAACAGAAAATCAGTTACTCACTCAGTTTCAACATGCCTACAAACCTGGTTATTCCACCAGTTCAGCTCTTATTCACATGACAGATAACTGGTACAAATATCTAGATAATGGGAATCTGGCCGGGGTGGTATTTTTGGATTTTAGTGCTGCATTTAATTTGATAAATCATGATCTTTTGATAGATAAACTAAAATGTTATGGATTTTCACCAGCTGCTTTGTGCTGGATGGAAAGTTATTTGTCTGGAAGAAGGCAAAAGGTTTATTATAATGGTTATTTCTCGGAGGGCTGTGAAATGAACTGTGGTCTACCCCAAGGCAGCTGCCTCGGTCCACTTCTCTACTCAGTCTTTACAAATGATTTGCCGTATGTCCTGGATAAATCTCATCTTGTAATGTATGCTGATGATTCCACCATGTTTTATTCAGCCAGTAGCTACTCTGAATTGACAAGCGTATTACAACTAGATTTGCTGAACGTGTTTGATTGGATAAGTAAAAACAACATGATTTTAAACGTGTCGAAATCCAAATCCATGTTAATAGGAAGTAGAGTACGCTTAGTCAACAGCCCACAACTAAATCTTTCCATAGCTGAATCGGTATTAGAACAGGTCACCCAGATTAAATTACTTGGTGTTACCATAAACCACCACCTTTCATGGTCTCAGCACATCAACTCTGTTATTAAGAAAATGGGACAGGGCATAGCTATAGCTAGGAAATGCTCTTTTTATATCACTTCTTCAATTATGAAAGATGTCATTAATGCACTAGTATTATCTCATCTAGAGTACTGCTCAATCATTTGGTCAGCAGCTAATAAGACAGATCTGAACAGACTTCAGTTAGTCCAAAATAGGGCGGCCAGATTAGTGTTAAGGTGTTCATATTATACAAGTATTGATAAAATGCACGATAAACTTTCTTGGCTTTCTGTACAAGCTAAATTATACTATGGCTTACTTGTATTTGCAGTATCCAGATGAAATACATAATCATGCCACACGATTTTCAACTAACCACACTTTAGTAACTCCTCGAGTTAAAAGTAACTTGAAACTATTCCAGCTTATAAAGCAACATTTTTTCCATTATGTGTACTCTATGGTAACTAGGATACCCTCCAGCCTCCATGCAATGTTGGAATTGGATAAGCAGCAGAAAACTGATGGATAGGAAAAATATTTTTACTCATATTTTCATCTTTTGGGAAAAGAAAACAAAAGGAACATTTTTATGAATTCTTCCTGTCTCAAGTTCTGTTTGTCTCCTCAGACCTGCAGCTTTCACCACAGCTGTCAGAGGAACTGCTCACCTCCACCAGGAAGGATTGATGCTACTTGAATATTCTATTTGTATGCATTTCCAAATGTCCTTATAAAACGAATATAATAAAGTTTGTGATTTAATGTATAATATGCTGTGTGTTCACTCATGTACTAAAAACAGTGATTGTACTCTAGTTCGACCTATATGAATAAGCATTAAGGGGACATACATATGAACAGCTAGATGTTCTTTTAATTCAACATATTAAGAGTACATAACTGTCCATGAACGCAGCTCAGCTACAGAAGACCACACACCTTGAACCTGTCATTGTCTACATAGATCTTTAGGTTACAACAGGCTACTTGCCCTAAACCCGATTAGGCAACGTGTACAATTATGAATTTTGTAGGTTATTGAAAATTATCTAACAAGGTATACATGTGGGCAAAAGTGTGACGTTCTATAGCCAAAACTGCTTTGTGTCCATGGGTCTCATACAGTGGTGTTACATTATGGATCAACAAAGTGCACACACTCACTGATAACGTATACATCCGAGTGTCCGATAAAACTGCATACACTTATTCTTTACCCAAAAGTCTTCACAGACCATTCCTACGGATTCTCACGCTTGAGGTCACTTCCTTCCAATTTGGCTGCATGTGTTCATTAAGTGATTTTTCATCAAGTTGTCCATAAATAGTCCATAAAATCCGCACTACCACCGACAGTCTTCTCTGTGCAGCTGGGAGCCAGATGAGGTTTGTAGAAGGTTTAGATTGACCAGTCACCGATCTTAATCTTCCAGTGCAGTGATCAAATACACCAAACATCACACATTTGTTTTTCTTGATTTTTGTACAGTCACCCAACTGTTGCAAGCTTAACTGATTTGAAGTGCTGCGTCTGTCAAAATCGAACCTCGTGAGGAATGTTTCTGCACTTCTTAGAAGTGACAATCTCAAAAATTCAGTAACTATTTTTTTTAAACAATTTTTCTGTAAATATGTACACAAGTACACATTTCCTATCCAGGCGACCATGTCAGAGCAACATAGTAAATCTGATTAGCATAGGTCCTCAAGTCAATTCAGCATTTGGTTTCAAGAAGATAATTCACACATCCTAAAGACGCCCATAATTCAATATATAATCAAAATTTCAAGTGTCAGTCAGAAATGTAAGCCCAATAGCTTAAATATTAATAACAAAATCATATGTATATAATGCACTTGAGGAAGGCATTGCGTAATTTTTTTTTAAACTCACAATCCTTAATAACAGCACAGTCTGGGTGAAGAAATGTAGCTGAGCTAAAGTCAAACTTGAAACCCTGATTGTAACGATTGAGTGGGGACAGTGATACACAAAGGAAACATCACCGTAATGGTCACATTTTCAGTTAAAAATCTGATTTTTATGAGCGATGAAGGAAGAAGACTAATGATTAATGCTCAGCAGTGACGCCAAGCTCGTCCTCATGTTTAAATTTAAAAAAAAAAAGGATATAAATAGCATGCGTGTGAGATGTGTGGTTGGCCGATGACAGACTAAACACAGAAACATCTAAATGTCCATGACTTGGAGTTAGTAATGCGTTATCACTCTAGGCAGCCTTTTTTTTGGCATTTGACTAGACTACACACCCTGATGCTAAAGCTGAGGTTATTTCAGGATTAATTTGTGTCACGTGAATACAGGTTGATAAGTGTTCGATAGTAGCTATCACAGGTTGATAAGTTTGCATAGACCCTTGAACCCCAACCATCACCATTTCAATGACACAATCAATTAAAACTACAACTCGGAGCAGCATACCCAACTTCACCCTTTGTACTGATTTTGGTAGTCATAACAAAGCACGATAAAAGCTGTAATAGTCCACATGATACGGTTACATTCAGTGATATTTTAAAACATTTGCGGCACATAAAATGAGTATTTTTGTTTTTCTCTTAGGGTTTTTGTGAATCTCTTTACAGAATAGCTTGTATCATGCCACCACTACAGCCACCAGTGGCTTAAAATTTAAAGAAAAAAAAAAGTCCCGCCCCTCCCCCCCATTTAAAAAATAATAATAAATGAGTCGACTATGCCTGCTTTTACAGCATCACAATACACAGCATTAAACTCATACACTTTATTTAAAGGAGTACAAAGAGTGAAATAGGGTATGTATCAGAGACTTACAAAACACGTGTCTGAGAGGAGACATATCCACATGTAAACATATGCTGTGTGTGGTTTTGCTCTTTTCTCCGACAGCTAAAAAAAAATAATAAAAGCAATAAAATTGTAGGAGCGTACAGTCCTTGGAGAGCAAAGACGTGGGGGAGGGAAGCGAGCGTCCGTCGCGTGAACACACCTTCTTAGCTGGCAATTTTCTCAATTTCATCCAGATCATCAGTGTCCAGTTTTTCAATTTTTTTATCTGCAGAGGAAGAGCACACAGAAGAGAGGGGTTCAGAGAGGGGCTGAGATCTGGCTGGAAGAAGGGCTAAGTACATGTTTTGTTTTTATTTTAAACAGCTGCTTACTGAAGTGCTCCTGGATCCTGTAGAGGATGTTCATGCTCATCTTGCTGTCCACCATATTAATGGCCAGTCCCCTTTTCCCAAATCGACCTGTGCGGCCAATCCTGTGCAGGTATGTCTCGTTGTCAGGGTTACCATCCTTGTCAATTGGCAGGTCGAAGTTGATCACCACAGAAACCTGCTCTACATCAATACCTGTTTGTAAAGAAGATGGGAGGAATAAAGAGTTACTAGAAAACAATGTACATGTGCAGGACACCAATGTTTTAATTTGACTGTAGAAATCCAATTAATTTCATACAGTCTGACATCAAACACATTCACACTTGCACTGCTGTAAAAAGTGTCTTTGATTTTTATTTATTTATATTGAGCACAGAATGAATGAGTACACGGCACACTCATGAAGCATAAACCTGTCAATCACAAAAAACCCCCACCTTAAATCAATCCAAAAAAACTATCCACTGAGACTATATCATAACAAAAAGAGTCACATGGTCAGTAACTGACCTTTTTGTGCAGGTTTAAAGGCAGTAACACATTGACTCTGGAGGCTATTTCCATCTTTTACATACAGTGTATGATAATCTTTGGCGGTGGATTAAGGCTTCCTCTAAATTGCATGTTAGGCCGTACAGTGTAGAATTTAGAAAAACTGCTGAAAACTGAAATAAGTATGAAAACAATTTCAGGATATTGTGGGCAGAAACTAACCCCAAGCCTTTTTTTATAATACCTAGGACAAAAAAATAAATAAATCTGCAATTCCTTCAAAAATCCATTAATTGCCTCCCTCTGATACAATGGGTCAGAGTGAGTAGATGCAAGTATGGTATCCTGGTGACCTATGGTTATCCTAAGTGGTGAGCCAAATTCATTAAAGCTGATCTCTAGCAGCTTGCATTCAGGCTGAGACAGCTTTTTAAACCAAACTTTACACCTCAAACATATTTTTTTGCAACTTACTTTGTAAACCCACATATATATTGTGCTAACGTAACTGCAAAAGTAAGGGGAAAAAAAGTGTTTTCAAATGTAAACAGATAAAACTCATATGACAAACATCTGAACATCATTACCTCGAGCGCAAACATTTGTGGTGACCAGGACCTTCTCCTTTCCATCTCTAAAGCGTTCAATGACTGCAGCCCTCTGCTCCACTTGCATTTCTCCACTAAGCAGCGCTACCTGGTGGCCTTCTCTGGACAGCTCCCCTGCCAGCCAGCCTGCTGTCTTCCTTGTCTGAATTGAACAGAGGAAAGGGTGCGCTTCAGTCAGTTAACCAACATGCCAGGTGTGTATACAAAGAGTCCAAGTATAAAAGGATTGAGTTTGGCCCTTCCCTGGTTAAATAAAAAACAGACTATTCTGTTTAAGTTAGCTCATGCTGCAGAGCTCTCTTTTCACTTCTGGATTAAAGAGGAACAGCTTGGCAACAAATGATGACAAACAGCAAAAGAATGTGTAAGCTTATGTAAGAAGAAATAAAATTCAGCCAGAGTCGCTGTTTTTTTTTTAAATTAAAGATCAACTCACATGGCAGAAGATCATGGCCTGAGCGATGGTGATGGCGCCGTAGATGTTAGAGAGAGCCTGGAATTTTTCTTCTTTGCTGTTACACAACACATAGTACTGTTTAATGGTGTCCAGTGTTTCCTCCTCTCTCTTCAGCTTGATTATGTTGGGATCAGGCACAATGCGCTGAGCAAAGTTCCACACCGACTCTTCAAATGTGGCTGAGAACAGCAACATCTGGCAGTTTTTGGGCAGCATCCTGTGTGGCAAAGAAATGAGGCATGAAACATGCACAATTTTAAAAATTTTAAAAAGCCACATGGTTCTCAAGTCTTATTTTAATTTGCTTCGGCTGACCTCTGGATGCGTATACTCTGGTCCTGGTGACCCTGCGTGGCGATCATAACATCAGCCTCGTCAAGCACAAACACCTTAATTTTCTTGGGATCAATAAACTTGAATTTACTGCACCAGTCCAACATGGTACCAGGTGTGCCAATAACTATCTGTTCCTGCAGTTTCATGCCCCGCTGCACTGGAAAAAAAGACAGACGTGCTCATACACGCACAAAAGGTTCTAACAACAATTCGGTACATAACAGTACACATGCAGCACAGCAGAAAGCACAAGCGCCTTACATTTATTTCCTCTAATGGCGTAGACTAGTTTGACTTCAGGGTAATATTTGCCCATCTGTTCAATCACTTTGCCAGTCTGAAGCGCCAGCTCATAGGTGGGTGACACGCACAAGCACTGACAACGAGAAAAGAGAGCAAACATTAAACATTAATACTGAGAGAGAACACATGTCCGTCAATGAGAGACAAGAGGAATGTTTTTGTCCAAGACAAGTCATGCTTATCACTTGGATTTCAATGGTGACTTTATAGTACAGTAAAGAAAGTTGACACTCACCTGGGGGTATTTGTTGTTGGGATCGACATGGCTGAGCATAGCCAAAACAAAGGCAGCCGTTTTCCCTGTTCCTGACTGAGACTGAGCAATCAGATTCTGTGGACTACAGGAAACAGGAAATTAGATGTACGGGTGGTAATAAATATGATGGATATCAGAATGTTATTCAGGGTTAAGTGATTCAGTAAGTCTAATGTCTGCATATCATTATTTAAAGGACACTCACGGTTCAGCCAGCATCATCGGTAAGGCAGTTTCCTGGATTTTTGATGGCCGATTGAAACCCATACCATACACTCCCTGAAGCAGCTGTGGTTTACTGTACAGAGAGGAAAAAATAAAATAAATGCCAGGATTGTGAAGCATCAGTCACAATCAGTCTGTGTAAACTCACCGTGGTGAAGATGGGCATAAAAGAGACACCACAACTAGAGATGCACCGATTCACCAGCCGGGGACTGGAATCAGCCCGGACCAGTGACCGGCTGATCAGCCTCCTGTTTGACCGATTATGACCCAGCCTGTTTCATGCAGCGCGGACAGTCGCGCATGACACTCACGACACGTGCTATGGTGTTAGTGTGGAAGTGAGTGAAGACAAAGTTCTGAGGTAAAGTGTGGGCAAAAACTTCCCTAAAAACAGGGCTACAGCTGAAGCTATCCAGTTCTCAGAGCACCAGCAGCCTCTTATGAGCAAAGGATCAACGTAGTTAAGAGGTGAATTATGGAGATGAGTGAGAAAAATAAAAGGGTCTGTGTCACATTATCTGGCGACATTATAAACACAGGGGTAAATACCTGACAGTAGCTCTATTATATAAATCAGTTGCACCTGGTTTTGTTTGGTAAAAAAAACAACAACTTATTTTCAGTTATTTTATCCTCTTTCCAGTATCAGAGGACTTTACTTTCAGTTATTTCAGATGAGAAACCTACTGAAATAGTACCTAAAAAAATACTATTTTGAATTGATGAATACTTGTATGTGCGGTCAGTTTTAGCTCTCAGAAAGAAAACTGGAATCTGCAAAAACAGGCAGGTCACACTTAAAGAGAAAAGTGAGAAATCTGAATCAGCCCAAAAGACTGGTGCATCGGTGCATCTTTAAACACAGGTCCTTGCTGGGAACTCTCAACAGATACATGTGTCAATACTGTTAAACATGACATATTAAGTGATTAGGCTACCGAGACAGACAAACAGATCTCACTCACAGCCTTAATTCTTCAAAAGACTTGACGGAGTAAAGCGGAGAGTTCGGATCCTTCTGAAGAACTTCCACTTGATTTGTTGTATTGACCAGATTATTTCGAATCAGTTTGTTTAACAAAGACTGTGCCCCTACGTCCTCTGAAACAACAAGATAGGGGAGATGTCTCTTTTAGAACAAGAGCCAACCAAGCATCCAACTAAAAGACAATAATGAATGCACACATATTTTCAACACATGTAGATAATTTACCGCATACCAATTTCGTCATCATCTGCCGCCTTCTCTCCTTCTGACTTTGCAGGTGCTGAGTCTTTTGCGTTTGCGTTTGTGCCTGCAATAAATAATGCCAATATGTACATGCTTGGGTTTCCTTGTTTTATGGATACTGGCTCTTACCCCAATTCAGCTGCACATGGATGCTTACCATTTTCTTCTGGCTTCTCTTTTAATTGAAGTTTTCCCATCTGCGAGGAAGAACAAAATAAACTGAGTTCGTCTGGGGCTAAATAATTAGTCTGACTTTTCCAAAGCCCCCCTCCTTCATATGCCGGTTAGCCAGTTAGCTGCTAAAGCTATCAAACCGCTGAGCACGCAGCAGCTCTTCACGAGCTAATTCAACTTAGCTCTGAAGCCAAGCCGGTAGTTTCGTTTTCGACCTAATGAAACTCTACAGAGACGGGCGTCACCGGGAGCCACTTTATTCACTGATGGCGCTCTCACTGAATAATTTCAGCTGTCCACGTTAAAAACAGACTACCGAATTTCTTCAACAGTGTGCCAGACCAGGCCAAAGCATTTACCAAGCAGGCTAACAACAGGTTAGCCCGTGTTGCGTAAGTTAAGCCTTACCGAGTCCAACGCAGCTTCTTGCTTGTCCACTGCCTCAGCCCAGGAGTCCGTAGCCATTGTGGGACAGTTTCTTCTTCAGTTATTATACTCGGGGAAGTCAACTAGGAATTCTAGCTCAGGCTTAAGAGTCAATAATGTGTAAGTAACTATTTTCCACAATGGCGTGCAGAACCTGAATCTGGACACATGCGCAACTGATTACGTCACCGGGTACAACACAAGCTCCAAGAAATAATAGTTCCCAGCTTCCTGAAATTTCATACACACCTCACTGAAGCCTCAGCTATGACGGGCTCTCATAGTTAAAATGTGAAGAAAAAACATTAAATGTTGGGAATAAAAAAAAGTCATGAACTCTTGTTGAAAATCAGATGATTGGAATCGGATTTGCTAAAAGAAAAAAAAGAAAATCACTATACTCTTCTTAGCCTCTAGAGGGTGCCACACTGCTCTCTATAGGCCCACAGCTACTATGTATTCACAGTAGGCCTTGTATGCAACATCCTTATCTGTGTGAAAAATGACATTCTCAGGTAAAATATTCTTTGGTTAGCTTTATAAAGGTTAGGTCGACGTTACGATGGGGTTAGATTAAGGTCAGACTCAGGGTGCGTGCTG
Source organism: Maylandia zebra (assembly GCF_041146795.1). Classification (NCBI taxonomy): domain Eukaryota; kingdom Metazoa; phylum Chordata; class Actinopteri; order Cichliformes; family Cichlidae; genus Maylandia; species Maylandia zebra. Next base: position 17,714,801 of record NC_135171.1, read on the forward strand.
TTCAATTAAATGCATTATTAAGGAAAGTGGGTGTGTTTGTTTGTGAAGTTTACCAGACTTTACCAGCCTCCTCTGCCCAAGTTGCTCTTGAGAGACGTGCGCCTTCTTTTCTTTTAGACAGTTTTTAGCTTTCAATCACAGTTGGGTTCAGCTTAGGCAACACAAGTATTTGGTTAGGTGGAGGGAAAGATCATGGATTAAAATGCCTTAAAAACTTACCCAAATCTTAGACAGCCTTACAGAAAAACATGTAAAGCTAACTTTGTCCCATCTCTGTTCACTGGATTTCCAGTCTCATTGCATGTTGAATAATCCAAAATTAATGGGGCCTATAGACTGTATATAAAATATAGACATAGCTTCAAGACACTTTTCAAGGTTGGAAAGGTGAAAACTGTAGCCTGTCTGGAGGCCATCATAAGGCAAAAGCTGTGGCTGCACAAAGACTTCTGGATCTCCAGAAAGGTATGTGTGTGGTTTTCTAAGATGGTGACTTTGAAATGCTAATCTTCAATATGAGACTTAAGAAACCAACGGAGGACATCATGGTAGCTACTTTGACTTTGCTTCCAGGTCTGAACTTCCATTCCTTTGAAAGCCTACAGGGGCTGAAACGTCCAATATCTTGCAAAAACTTCCAGTTACACAGATGTGTATGAGAAAATATCAAATCACTACTTTCAAGTCATATTTGAATAACTTATGAAGTTAATTGTAGTTAGAATCACAAATGCGGTTTTGTCCAAAGTATGCTCATCTGCTAACAAATTGATAGTCACAAGTCATTGAGCCAATGAGCATTCAGTGTACTGATGGGAATAATAGGAAAATAGCCAAGTGACCAACTGAGCACAGCTGGAAATTTTCTTTTTGTATGGTGGCTGGAAACCTCACTATTATTCAGAAGGAAACTGCTACTTGGCTGGGAAGCAAGATTAGTAACATTTATGAGCCTTAATTGTGATATTTTAATGACTAATGTTGGCTTGGGGAAAATAAATAAATAGAATTAAAAAAGACAAAGTGAAAGCAGTAAAAATTAATAAACAGGCAAGCCCTATATGTGTTTTTCAGTACCGTCATAATCTCTGTGGCCACATCCTAAAGTACATCTTAAGAATTTTTTAAACTGACAATTGAGATGAATAACCTTTTAGAATGATGTTTAAACTAAATTGAGAGTTAACTTCTGTTCAAACTGACTTGTTTCTGCAGCCTAACGTCACCATATAGTGGAGTTGCCCCTGCTGGTCAGTAGAGAAAATGCCATTTTTAGACTTAAACGATCATTAGTTATATTAGTGATTTTAGTGCTGTAAATCATGCATGCATATGTCAATATACCTGCTGTGGTTTGCTAATAAATATAGACATTCTCTTCCAAATTAGTGTCCGAGTGATTTTAAAATTCTAAAATACCGCTCATCTCCACTGATCTCACTTTGGTGTATCAAAACCGAGTCCAGGGTTGTTATTGACAGCCTCACTGAAGTAATCAAAGAGAAAGCCCCAGATACCAAGACCACCAAATTAAGAACCTCAGAAGCATGAATGAGCCTCTGCTGTGGTGCAGTGACTGTACCAGTATCATTAAAGAGGAAGAAGCAGTACTGAGTGAGTGAGAGAGACTGGATTCCAAGATTAAACAAAATCCCTTTGAAAGTTTAAATCACTGCATTTCACAAGTTTCTGTGCAATTCAAATTCCCAAAAAGTTGGCACACTGTGTAGAATTTAAATAAAAACAAAAAGCGATGATTTGTAAAATCTCATAAGGCCAATTTTTATTCACAGTAGAACAAGAACACAAATAAAATGTTTTAACTGAGAAAATGTACAATCTTCTTTCTGTTTTTTTCCATTTTGGAAAAAAAATTAGGACAGGGCAATGTTCACAACTTAGTAGCATCAACAACAGTCTGAAATGTCTGCGAACTGAGGAGTCCATCTGCTGGACCTTTGAAAGATGAATTGACTGCAGGCCGGCCAGTTCAGCAAATCCTTCCTTAAAACAATGTCGTCAGGATGGGAGCAGATGTTACTCTAAAATCTGCATATATCTTTTAGGAATGATGGTGTCTTTCCAGATGTGCTAGTTCTATAGGCACTAATGTACCCCCATACAATCAGAGATGCAGCTTTTGAACTTGGACTTAATAAGCTGGATATGGTCTCTCCCCTTTAGTTCAGAGATTCAGCGCTGGTGTTTTTCAAAAATAATTTTAAATTTTCTTTCATCTGCCCACATAATAGTTTTCCTCTTTATCTCAGTGTATTTTAAATGAGATTTGGCCAAGGACCATATTGGATCATACTCACTTACAACTACGTCTTTGCATGTAGAATCTTTAACCTTCATTTGTGGATGGAGCTGAGCACAGTTCACCAACTGTGCTCACGACTAAGATTTCTGGAAGTGTTCCTGAGCCAGTGCAGTGATTTCCATGACCGATTCATGCCTGTTTTTAATGCAGTGCCACCCAAGAGCCTGAAGATCAGGCATCCAGTGTTGACTTTCGACCTTGTCCCGTGCGCACAGAGATTTCTTCACATTTGATAATGATATGAAATGAAAATGACGAGATATTCAAAGTCCTTGCAATGTTACATTGAATAGACATATTTATGAACTTTTTCCATAATTTCAATTTGCGTGTCTCCATAGTGTCGTGCTTTACACATTTACCTAACAAGCAAAAGATCCCTTAATCAGTCCCACGAGGAGACGCAACTCCCTTTGGGAAGGACATCTAGCATAAAAATCTGCCAACTCAAACATATGGAGCTACCTGCTGCATAGACCCCTTGTGAATAAGAAAGCTGCCAAAAGTAGCTCTACCATAATTTGTAGATGCAGATTGGTGAACCTCTGCAAATCTTTACATCTGAAAGTAAAGATGTAAACACCCAGTCACATTACAGACTTAGACTTACTCAAAGTGTGCATTTTCACAGCTTGAACATTTGATGTTTTCTATGCTCTTCTGTGAAGAAAATCTGGGTTTGTGAGATTTTTCAAATCAACTGCGTCCCAAATTTTTTACCCCTCAGCCCTAAAGAGCTGGCATGGTTGGTGTGGACACCTGAGTTTGTCAATGTGATAACTCAAGAACGAGGCAACGAGCTTCAAATTGAAAAAAGCATGGATGAGTTTGAATCTCAGTGAAGTCGATCTCAAGGTTAGGGTCAAAGGTAAAGTTTTATGCAAACAACTCTAGAAGGAAGTCAACCAAGATTTTCAAATTGATACCATAGGCACAACTATTAAAAATCTCAGAGGAGTTTGGATCTCAGTAACCTCAAGATCAGAGTAAGTAAGTCTGAAAATCTTGTGATAACTTGAGAATAAGGTGACCTAGGACTAAGTGTCTCGACTAGGAGACGGAGTGGAAACACTGGGGGTTGCCAGCATTTCTGGAACTGGCATTAACCAAAGCCTCTAAACTAGATTTGTTTAAAGTAGCAGGAACACAGTGAAGTGAAAGTGAGTCACTCAGTAAATCTGAACCTGAAATGCAAGTAAAGGTTTCTAATGAGTGCCAGTGATCATTTAGTAATCATTTATGTATTATTGTAGGTTTTTTTTTTTTTTTACCAAATAACATAAAGCACAATAGGAAGACTGTTGTTAGAAAGAGTATTTCTGCTTTTCTTCTGGTCCTGCAGAGCAGACTTTTTGTTGTTGCACAATTAGTGCTGTGGCAAAGTTATCCCAGTTTAGTGCTTTAGTGGAAACTAGGCTATTAACCAGAGTTGAACTCCACTAAGGATCATTCAGGAGCACTGGGGGTCACATCTGGAGCAGGAGTGCTGTGGCTGACTGCTCCTTAATTGATTGCAGAATGGATTTCGCACATTTTGTCTCCTCCGCTGGGATAGCTAGATGGTGACTGTGGCTTTGGACTTTGCTGGAGCAGATTGCACTGATCTCTGTTCTGTTCTGACACCCAGCACTTAATTCCCCTGCGTGTGCATTAGTTTGAGTTTATATGTATGTTAGTGGGCGTGTTAGCATGTGAGAAAGGATACAGGGAGACTCTCAGATCTTCAGTTTGGAGACAAATTTTTGTCGGGGGCTTGATAGAGTAGAGTTTATTGTTGCCTCCAATCAGCTGCCTTAGCAGAGGTATCCATGGCAACTGAAAGAGTAAAAGTAAGGTTTGAGGTCTCCAGAGGATTTGGAAGAGACAGAGAGAAGGACTTTGTATTTCCATGTAGCACTCATTTCAAGAGCTGAATATGACAGAAGGGATATGAAAGTAGAAAAGTAGAGTGGTCGTGGTGCGAGCGATCTGAGGAGAGATAAACACGCAGCCCACAAATGCATAATGTAAGATCACTCAAACGCTCCTCCATGCTCCCACATTGACAATGTGTCAGTGTTTAGGTAGGAAGTATAATATATATGCTCCATAAAATTACACTTCAACACTTCAGCAAGGCGCAAGCTGGAACTTGTCTTCTAGGGTTAAACAGGGATCTGCCTCCTCCTCTTCCTTCGTTATTTAAAAATGCAAGTGATGCAAATGCAAAAGCATCGCCAGGCACGGGAAAATTCAAACCTCAGAGTTCCTTTTGCAAGAGGTGTTGTGTTTTACCGCTTCATCTGCAAACTGAACATTATGTCGATATTAAGATTGCTTTTTTTTTCTCATTTTCTTTTGGGGTTTTTTTGACAGGAGACTATATACTGCGTGGGTGTAGTGCTGGTAAGGTTAGCCAGTGTGTTTGCATATGTTTGCTTCCTTTACTTTCTTTGCTTTTTTTGGAAAATGCAAAGTGAGCAGGAAGTATTTACTTTTTTTAGAACAAGCGTCGACCACTGGGAGTTTTTTTTTTTATGAATCATGTATTTATATGTTGTGTTGTGTATCGTGGACTGTGAAGTGATAAACAGGCGGCTCGCGGGTGATCAGGCACCACTTCAGCTTCGAAAGCAAATGCAAAAATGTGACCCTGTTGGATAAAATGGAGCAACTATAACCACTAAGACGCTATTAGTAGACAAATGAAACAAAATGACTGATCTGTTTTTACACTGTCTTGTGATTGGCTGACTACAGCGGATGGTAGAGATCCGTTATAACGTACAACAAACGAATACAGTGTAAAGAAGCAGAAAACGTGCGATAATATTGGTATTTTTGGGGTTTTTTGCTTCGCGTGGTAATCTTACAGGCGGCAAAGACAAAGATATCCTTTTACTGAGGACTGCAGTGCAGACTGACAGTAGACAACAGGCTGCCCTCAAGCCGTAACAAGTACAGACAGGCAGAACTGAACAAGAGGTAACAGGCTTAGACGACTCGGCTGATGATCTGGGAGAAAATAAGTAATGGCTTTTCCTTGATACATAGTGGGGCTGAGGAGCTGCTGCAGTGACAGATGAAGGGATATGTGAGGTCGAGACTCTGTAGTGACAGCTGTTGGATGGGTACAGAGTGGGAATGCTGGAGACATTCCTATTCTGTATAAACACATAGGTATCAAGTGTGTGTGTATACATTTTTTTTAATGTACATTGGTTTATTGTCAAAAGGAGGAACAAATGACAAAGGCAAGGCAGAACTGTATTATTTGGTACACCTTGGTAGCACTGGGTTGGCCCTCCTTTTGCCTTCATATCTGCCTTAATACATTGACATGATAGTGATGATAGCGCAGGTTGGGTGAGCCCAAGCAAACTGCAGTCTCAGTTTCCTGTTCCTAGCTGACAGGAATGGCACCCAGTGTGGCCTTCTGCTGCTGTAGCCCATCTGCATCAAGGTTCTGCATTCCTTGCAATGAGTGGTTATTTGATTTACTGTTGCAGCTTCTGAAACACTTTGACCAGCCCGTCTGGAACCAACAGCAATGCCATGTTCAAAGTCACATGGTAACAAAGAGAGAGAGAGAGAGGGAAACAGTGGCGCGACTATAAGAATAATAAAATCAAGACAGAAATAAAATAAAAAACACCACATCATAAAACTGAAACTTATCATCACACAGGACCCAGGAGCTCAATAATGAAGTCTGAGAAAGTCTGAGGAAGAGGCAGTAAAATCCATTAATGGGAGCTGTTAATGTGCAGATCAATCCATTATCATATCATCAGGACTTTCTGGCCTTTATTTAATTTTATTGAGAGCAAAGATCTGTTTACGGTGTTTCTTTTCACACCATTTTTCTTTATTTGGCTTTGTGCAGTTGAGTGTTTTCACTTTGAAACAGGAATCAGTATCCCTGCACTGCTGTTCCAAGTAGACTGGTGTCTATAATATATCTTAATACTAAAGTTACATCGTCAAATGGTACAGAGTGGTCTGGCATGAACTATGAGTACTATGAATAGGCTTTCACATACTACCTAACATGAGGCAAAGAACAGAAGCAGTGGAGTTGAAGACTAAACTGCTACCCTGCTAATATAATTTCTTTCTTTACCTGAAAGAACCACCATATCACACTGTGCTCGTTCCCCAGAGAACTCGTAATAGTCGCACACACATTGCCACCTTTAATTAATGCACAGTAATCATCCCACTCAATATGGTTACCAATATGTAAAAGAGCCAAATATGACTCTGCTGTGTAGTAAAGGCAAGGTCATGTGTGAGACTGAGCAGCAGCAGGACTCTCTCTTCTCTGTTACTGTTTGCTTTAACACGACGGAATTCAAGTCCTTGGTTGTCCATTGACAACTAATTAATCAAAATCAAAGGGAGACAAATCCCATAAACACACACGAGCTGTGAGCGCGGGTCCATAGGTAAGAGAGAGACAAGCAGAGGGGGAGAAAAGGAGATTAAGGAAGGATTCTCCCCAGATGTCTTCTTCCCACTTTCTTCTGGTAGAAGTCATTAGGATTCATACCCCTGATCCTTTACTCTGTGCGGCTCCTCCGCTGCTCGCACCGTGCATCTCTAGCAAGCAAAAAAAATAAAAACTAGACAGAACCTGGACGCCCACGCCAGAATTAAAATGGTGATGCAGCACTTGTTTTCTGTCAACAAGAGTGAACATACTGAAAAAGAGAGCGAGAAAGAGAGAGTGAGATAGCACAAGAAGAAGAGGGAGAGAGCGAGAGAGTTCGGGGCTGACTGCTGGTTGGTATTCCTGAGGCTTAGCCAGAGAGGCTGATGGTGCAGAGTGGACATCAACAAGGAATTTCAATGTGGATGCAATGGCTTGCAGTTTTCAAACCTTTTATAGTAGTGTCTACAAACGACGAACTGAAGTGGTTAACATTAAACAACATGAGATCGTCCCTCATTACCTCATCAGCATAAAATATCATTTTAACACATTAATCGTACTTCACATTGTGCATTTTCCTGTTATACAGCAAGTTTTATAAGACGACGAGGCAAATGTGTTTTTGAGTCAGTGCAGCTGTTTTGTTTGGTTTTTTCAAATCTACTTTTTTGGGCACAGACGAGTCGCCCTGTAGTCAAGAAGAGGCGAGCACTTCTGCAGCTGTTATTGTTTCAATTGATTTTGATCTTCATTTTCCTGTCCTGTTAAGAAAGCGATTTGCAGTGATCTGTATGAGTATTTCACCAATTTATGTACAAAAATCAGTTAGGCAGATGAACTTATGATTGGGATTTACGAGAGTTAAGATGAAAGAATCAGCGTTCGGGGCTGAGCCTCCAGCACACGGCACAGTCTCAGCCCCAACGTCGGCCAGGCAGCAATAAGCATCTGGATCCAGCCTCCCTCCTTTCTCAAGGGGGAAACCTAGCTCTCCCTAAACCCAACCAATTCACTCAATAAACAGCTGGATTATTACATAAGACACGGCGAGGGCTTAATAGCCCCAAGTTCTTTGAAAAACCTGAAAAAAAAAAGAGAGAAAAGATTAGGCAGACTTCTAATTTGCTCATGCAGTTTGGAGTTCAACAGTCATTGACAATCGTGCGGCCATGTTCATTCATCTACCGGGGCCAAAGAGCTTCAAGGCTGTCAAGCCCCGGCTCAACAATTTTCAATTCCTTAATAATTTATTGATGGCGGGCAGTCAAATTGCATATCAATAATGTACAAGGGCTCAGTACAATGTTGATACGAAATACCCTTTCAGCTGGGCTCATTCATGCTCACAGACCTGCAGACATATGTACCGTGTTTAGTCCCACGTGGTCCGGCGCTGGCACGTTGCATGAATACAATCTGTTTCTGTGAGCTGTGTAAGTCTAGTTGATGATAGAGCATCTAAAAAAAAAAGGCCTCTCATGTTTTCATGTTTCAGGATAAAACCTCAGAGGAGGAGGAGAAGAAGAATTAAGCTTTTCATGTGGGGGCTGGGACAGAATAGCAGATCAACTACAAAGACACTGATATGAAGAACAATGACAAAGCAATCGCTGTGTAAAGTGATACAAGCGTGATGCTGTAATAATATACATTCTTTATATTGTTGCACGCTCTTTCTCTCCATACATGCAGAAAGAAAGTTTGCACGCGTGCATTTCCTCGACGCTTGTCTTGGTCTTCGATTGGGCAGCTATACTGTGGGTTTGGGCATGAGCCAATCACGCGTGTAGGACAAATTAAGTGACCAATGGCGGATTTCCATCTAGGTCAGCATCTTTTATTCAGGAGTCATGCGTACACAGTTACATGCCATCCCGCCCTGGGGGCCCTGCGGAGACCCACTCTGCCATAGAGAGATGGTCCACCATTTTGTTCTGTTTTGAAAATGATCTCCATGCATGAGATTAGCTGGGGGGCCCGCGAGCTCTTCCCTTTGTTGTGCATCCCAGTTTGGATTTTCCCGGTTGGTGTCTGTGCGAGTGTGCTGGGAGTGTGCACGTGCAGGGCGTGCATCCGTGGCGGCGAGCTGCATCTGTGCATGAGCGTGCATATTGCCTGTGTGTCTAAGAATGTGTTTAATGGGGGATTTTGCTCTGAGCAGAGGAAAATGCAATCCTGATGGAGACATCCGATGCCCCACTCAGTGGTCTGCTGCTGAGCTCAAAGCACATCTCCGGCTTTGGCCTTTATAGCAATGCACACTTTTTCATTCATACCTCTACATGTGCAGCAGGTATCTATGCCTCTTTGCATGAGGAAGGGTCATGGACTAAACATTTATGAAGGTCATTTCTTAAACTGTGCCTGACACTGCACTGCTGCTCCCAGCATCTACGCCTTTGTAGGAGGCTTGTGCCTTGGACGCATCGGCTGGTGTGTTGTTTTACATAGCTTTAAAAAAACAACAAAAAAACCCAACACCTTTACCGTATGAAAAATAATGTATACAAGTGGCTACAAAAGTATGTAAAGTTGGTTTTAAAGCTGATGTTGCCACTGCACCAAAATGTAAAAAGCTGTCTCTCTCAGCCGTTGGTTTCCCTCCACAGACTTAAAGCAGCAACAAAGCAACTAGACAGAGAGACGGAGAGTGAGAGATAGAGAGGGAGAGAGACTGGGGTATGTGGTTGCTATAGTAACCATCTGGTGGGTCTGAACTGTTTCTCCCTGGCATTCATTTCATCATATCGAGCCCCTGTCTCTCTCTCCGCTCTCTCTCTCTCTCTGTACGTCTACTCTCACTTTTGTTTATCCCTCTCTTTTTTCCCCTCCATCTCTCTTATCTCCTGATTCCCATCTCGTGCCGCTCTCCCACTCTTTCCAAGCTGCCTGGCTTCCTCCTCCTCCCCTTTTCTCCTCCGGTTCTCCTCACTTTTGTTGCAAAGCAGTCGGAGATGGAGAATGTTTAATGTTAAATGCGCAGTGGTCATTCCATCTCTGTCCTTTTGGCTGTCCGTCCATTTTTTTAATCACCCTGCCCTGACAGACCCATCTGTTAATCCTGGACCTTTTCAAAAAAAAGAAAAAGAAAAAAAAAAAAAAAAAGGGGGGGGGAGAACTCAATTCGTACAGCCAGAAGAGCTGAGCAGAAGCTGGACTGATATCTAAGCGCAAACTTGCTTGAACGATTGACGTCATCTGTAATCACGATTTAGATGCAACCAAAGCGTGTTTTTACCATCATATCATTGAGGAGAGTTGCTTTTTTGGATAGATCTCTTTAAAAATGTGACGTGTAACTCCACTCGGGAGCAAACAGAATATTCTGGAGTGGTCTAAAGGGATATTTATTTTATTTTTCCAACCAGAGCTGCCTGCATTTCCCCCCTTTTCCTTCTTATCAGCAGTTGTCCTTGTGATTTCCCAGCAGAGTCTCAATCAGCAAGAGAATACCTGATCCCAATGCCCACTGATATTTTTTGCGTCCACACACACACACACACACACACACACACACACACACACACACACACACACACACACACACACACACACACACACACACACACACACACACACACACACCACAAAATAAAAAGAAACATCAACACATGCATGTATAACCGCACACACGCAGTGGAACCAAATGCAAATGTCGCCTCAGCCATTTGCATGCGCACACATTATATTGCTGAGCCATATAGCGCCCACTGATTCACGCCAAAACCAACAGAGCGGGTGATTTTCCCAGGGAGTGGTTCAGCATGTCAGGTCACACTGGGTATTTCCCTGGCAGAAACAAAGGTCAGATTCAGGGTTGCAGTGGAGAGCAGCATAGTTTGGGATTTCCGAGGGGGACAGCCGTGTGAGAAACTGCCCGAGTGTGTGTGTGTGTGTGTGTGTGTGTGCCGCAGCTAGCAGGGTGTGGTTTCTTTTTTCCTCCACTTTCTGCCAGCGACCTGTGAATGTTCTCTCTCATTCTCTCTGGATTGTCTCTTCCTGTCCTTCACAGTGCTCCTCTTCATACTCTTTCTGCCTTGTCTTCTTCACCTGTCGGAGCTTATGTAACCTAACAGCTACGCTGAGTTTGACTTTCATCTGCCCCCCGTCACAGCACTGGTGATTACTTTCTCATGAGTGCTCATCACAAAACTCAACTGCCACAATATCATCCAAGAAGCAACTAAGCATATTAAACTGTTAATGACAATAATAAAGAATCTGTTGAATCGTACGTGTCATCTTTTGAGCATCTTTTAACAGTGATGGCCACACAGGAAAAGTCTGGGCAACATCTCCTGCACCTCTCTGCATCAGGAGTTCTAGTTCTGCTGAACTACAACATAAGAGAGAGAGAGAGAGTCCTGCAGAGAAAGAAGGTGGTTGAAATGCAATTTCCAGAGGTAAAAAGATTTAAAAACCTTATTTTGTGAGCAAAGCCAGCAAACTTTATCAGGCTTGACCGGCTGATTCTATAAAGGCCGTTTTTATATCACAGTGGCCATTGACAATTTATATAATATTTTATAGTAACTGCCCAAATAACTGCACAGAGACATTTCAGCCCCGGCTAAAGATATATCCCCAGAGTGAGTCAAAACTGCACGTTTATCTGTGAGCGTGTATTAGCTGTGTCCGAAAGCAAGGCCAACCAAAGACCACATGGCGTCAAACATTCATGGACGATCTGAGAACTGTCGACATTGCCTGGGATGAAGCTGAAGCTGACCGACATCGATGGAGATCACTAGCTGCCCGATGCGCCACCCGCCGTAGGAGGAACTAAGTTCTAAGTAAGTAAGTATTAGCTGCGTAAGCTAGCAGCGATAAACTGTATAATATAAAATGGCTAAAGGATTTCTATTGCGATGCACAATGAGGCCCCCAGAGTTGTAAGTTGTGCTATTTATCCAGTGTTTTGCTGGATCTATGCGTTAAAATATTCCAGAATGACAACTGAGTAAGTTTATTATTGTCATGATCCTGGGTTATTTTGACCCAGCGCTTTGTGTTTCCTTGGATTTCATTTTGTGTTCATTCTGATTTTGTATTAGTTTAGGGTTGAACCTGGAGTTTAGTGTTTTATCAGCCCTACCTGTGTCTGTCCTCGCTGCTCTGTTCGTGTCCTCGTGTTTGTGTTGTAAAACAGTCTGTGTGTTTCCTGTTTTACTTTGAAGGTTCGTGTCTTGTCTGGTGAATTAGGTTCAGCTGTGCTCCCCTCCTGTGTGCCTTTCCCTCATTACCTTCTGTGTATTTATAGGGTGTTTCTGCCTGTGTCCCTCATTGTGCCGTCTGTGTTTCTTGTTAATCCCAGTGTCTCTCTGTCCTTTATTCCTGCTCGCCATCACCAGTGTCATTTCCTTATGTTTTTCTGTGAGTTATGGTTTCAGGTTTGGTTTGTTATTAGTTTCCCTAGTCTAGGTTTATGTTTAGTTCTGTCCTGGCTTTGGTTCTTTTCCACTGTAAATAAATCTTCATTCGCATCTCCACCGCCATCTGCATCTTGGCTCCTCATTCATTCCACAACACGACTGCTGCCCCAGCCATGACAATTATAGTCAACTAATATGATCTTAAAAACCAAACCAGGTGAGAAAAGCTGAAATAAACGGTGAAAGACAGACATTTTTTCAGAAATGTCTTCTTTTTTTTTATACTGTGAAAAACAAACTTGTAGATTGCGGAAAAACAGGAATATAAGAATCTGTTTCTTGATTACTTTGGTGTGGTATGAATGCCAACTGAGAGCAGGGTCTTGGTCAATACAAAAAGCTGTAAAGCGTGTCAAACACACAAACTTCAAAAGCTTGCCCACCTTCAGCGGCCAGGCTTTGTTTCCGGCCCCCGGGCCTGATGTTTGACACCCCTGTTCTATGGGATGACTTCATGTTTACACGACTCTGAGTAAGCTACCTTCACAGTTTGTGCTGTTTCTATTGTGGTACCTGTGTTGAACTTTTTTCTATTAAAAAAAATCTCCTAAATAATACCGTTAAATAATAATTTCTCAATATAAATACAAAATAAAAACGAATATAAAAATGCTAAACTGTGACAGCTACGTCTCACCACTTTGGTAATGCCTCGGGGCAGTTACCTTTCACTCTGATCATGTATCTGGTTTTAGTCCAACACATATACAACCTCACTTTCTATTTCTAACCTTGCACCATACATAATGAAGTTAAAAGCTATTTTTATGCACACAGATCTGTTATTTATTGCTCTGCACCCACATGAATGTGGAATCTCCCAGAACTTCCTTTCAGCTTTGACACCGTTCACAAAGCTTTGCATGACTTGCAAAACTTGTCTTTAATGCTGATGAAAGAACTCGCTCAACATTTTGGTCCAAATGAAGGGAAAACCTCTCTTTTCAGAAATACTTCATAGATTCAGCTCATCTTTAAGCTTCACAACTTGTGGGAAACGAGAAGATAAAACTAGGTTTTCTTCTAATGCTGAAAGAGAGACATTTGTTGCAGCTATAAGAGTTTTGTTTGCTTGACTGTGTTCTGTAAATGCTATTCTGGGATACTGTATATCTCTAATATATAGGCTATGTTCCTTGTATACCTGGATTGGCTGGTTCCCTTTTAACCTCCTGCACATGGATTGTATTCATTTTGAACCTGTTCTTTGGTTAAATCCCCCTTAACTTCACCAAGGCTGAAAATTTCCCTCCACATGCACAGCTGGATAGGGGTATGACTACACACCTTTGGAGCAGGAGTTGCAAGTTCGATTGAGTGGGAACAGTTTGTGAGCCAGGACCAGGATACTGGCTAGACCCCCCCGCCCGCTAAATACCAAACCCTTGAATGGCACGGCTACGTCTGCAGCCAGCTCGAACACAAAACATTTCACTGCATGTTGTACTCTGTATGACTGTGTATGTGACGAACAGTGTTGGTCAAGTTACTTGAAAAAAGTAATCAGTAACTAATTACTTATTACTCCCCCCAAAAAGTAATCCCATTACTTTACTGATTACTTATTTTCAAAAGTAATTAATTACTTAGTTACTTTTATATGATTTACAACCTGAATAGGTGATAAAGCGATAGATCTTTCAGCCCAATTCTACTTTTTCTGCATAATCTGTCATACAAAATGTAATTAAATGGAAAAGTCTCTTTTTAAAACTTGTTTTATTAGTTTTAATCTTTTAACTTTATGCATGAAGCAAAAATGTAATTATGTGAAATTTGTTTAATATTTAAAGCTATTTTCTGCACATTCCAGCACATAAAATAAAATATTTTTTGTGTTTACACTCACTCTTTCAAATAGATGCAAGTAAAACGCAGTAGAAAATAAATAAAGTCAAAGACTAGCGGTCCTGTTGCTCTATTTTCACTGTAAAGCAGGAGTGGGATAGGCAGAGGTTTGCCCTGGTGCAGGTGTGCCGCAGCGGTCAGTGGAAGAATCCGCGAGTTTCTCTGTGAGTTTCCCATTACATGGTAGCGCACTCGGTGCTTGCTTGGAAGTTTAGGGGTTGTTTTCACTGTAAAAAGAAGTTTTCTTCTCATGCACGATGGACACTAATGTTTTTGTCACTTTTTATGGAATCAAACTCAAAGTAAGGTCAGTACTTCCACGCTTTAAACACTGCAAGCTCATACTCTCTCCTGCACTCGATATATTATCCATTGTTGATCTGCACACAGCTGTTGTCACGAACGTCGCACTCGCTTACGTCACTGTCATGAGACATTCTCGCAAAAAAATCACGGTTTTAGTAACGCAGTAACGCAGCGTTCCTACGGGAAAGTAACGGTAATCTAATTACCGTTTTTGCAATAGTAATCCCTTACTATATTCGTTACTTGAAAACAGTAATCAGATTACAGTAACGCGTTACTTGCCCATCTCTGGTGACGAATAAAGCTTGCTTGTTTCTTAGAAAGAAATACCTTGATCCTTGATATTGGGACACAAAATGCCCAATTTTATCCAAAGTTGTAATCATAGAAATTCCTGCATCGAGATTCAGACCTGGTTAATTAAATTAAGATCAAGTTCAGCCAAGCTGACCCTACGTCTTGTTACATTTCTATGAAATCAACCGAGGTTGCTAATAAAAAAGAAAATTAATACTTGCCCAATTCAGGGTCGGACTAGAGCCTATCCCAGCTGTTTGTTGTGGATTCAAACCTAGGACCATGCTACTGTGAGGCAACACAGTTCACCACTGTGCCACCCCAAACCATGTCATCTGACCTAACTGGCAAATGTAAAAATGATCCACTTATCTATCATGGGTCACTCAGACTCTAAAGGTTTGGTTGTGTGGGAACAGTTTGTGAGTTTTACTTCAGACTGAGGAGACCCAAACTTCATCCAACTAATCGAATCGAGCATTCCATGCACGATTTTGTATAAAAAGATCCACCGCACAGGCAATGGTAAACCGCTACTCCCCAAATGTAACATCCCCTGATCCTGTGTGAGGGGATAGACTCTTACTGCAGTAGGCATTGCTGTCATGCTTTACTGCCATCTTGGAGGAAGGGACTATTTTGGCAGGATAATGTGGTCACGCCACAGAGTGAATAGGGGGTCTTGAGAGAAGAGGGCAGAGATAAGAGAATGGAGAGCATTCCATTAAAGCTCGCGATTGCATCAAGCCAAGGCTCAGGGAAGACTATTCTGCACCGAATACCCACCGCAACACCCATCAAGTGCAAGGTGCATCTGTTACCATGGTACCCGGCGCAGGCAGCCCCTTTCATGTCTGTCAAGATGGGGAGGGAGAGAGAGACTAGCAATATGTTAGTCTCGCCTGCAGTTGGAGCTGAAACGGACATGCGAGTGCCTGTGTTTGCTTGTATGTATGCGTTTGTAGCATAGATACAGGCGGCCCGGGTTTTAAGATGCCGTACGCTGACAGAGGCTCGTCACACAACATGAATCATTTAGCCGCCACAGCAGAGCTGGAAATGTCACGTCTCATCAGCATTGTTCACGCCTTGGTGCTCCTGCACCATTCACATCTCCGGCAGCGGAGTTGAGGGACGACTTGATTAAAGAGAGAAGCTGAGATTTTAAATGCAAACAGACATTTATTGCATTGGGAAGCAGTGGTGTACATTTTCCCCACAAATTAATTTGCAGTACTGTAGCACTTCATGAGATCAGAGTCTGTTGTGCAGTTGTCCAAGCAGTGTGTCAACTTTCCTTTTCGACAAATCGCTACAAAGTTTCGATTCCAGGCTCTTTGATGGGATTACTCGCTCATCATGCCGTCTCCTTCCATATCTGCTCTTTCCAAGGAGTAGGATGCTACTTTCTCACAGTGGAAAATGCTGACTTGCCAGATAGGCAATCCAATAACAACAGGAGAAACTGTACAAGGAACATATCCAAAATTTTAAGCCAAGCTATCTGCTAATGTCTCTCTTATACAAAACTATATTTTTTGTGTTTTTGCTACAGATTTAAAACAGTTTTAACAAAAAAAAAGCAACATCAAGTACATCATTCCTTATTGTAAACCACAATCAACACTAACAGTAAATAGTACTTTGTCATAATCTTTATTACAAGATATTAGGCCACTGTACAAATCAGTGTGAATCGTACAGTACAACGCAGAGTTAAGACTGTTTCTCGAGGTTTGTCATTCAAAGCTGTATACGAGGTGCTTCAAGAATACACAAGATTTTCAGAATTTTCTGCCATGCATGCATGATTTTATATTTGCCATGCATGAGTCGGTATTTCAGTGTTTTAAGAAAGAGCCCTAAAAAATGGCAATCCAACAAAACAATTAAACTCAACGAGTAAATGTATAAAGCACGAAAAATAACAAGTTGTCCGGTACAGTATATCCCTCATGAGATTTGGCACACACAATAATGCACAATGCAATATAAATAGTCTTTTTTTTTTGTTATCAATAAGGTGTGTACAGTCAAGTTACAGTATCAACCAATCCAGGTGAAAGCCTGGGAAGCTTACAAACAGGTGGGAGGTACACGGTATATAAATGACTCGTTAGCTGCAAAGTATGGTAACAAAAAACACTCAGGCAACATCAAGAATTGTTAAGTGAAAAAAATATCACTCTCGTTTGCTCACAGTTTTCTCAACATACAAAAAAAAACACTCCCTCAGGCCTTAAGTCACTGCAAAAGACATGTTCCCAAGGATCAATAATAAATAAAGTCTTCAACACGAAACAAACCAGTTTACCAATTCCCACTTTGTGCAAGAAAATATGGGCTACCCTTTCCATATTTACAAACTGCTATTCATTTGCCCTCGCTCAAAATGAAGAGCAGAACAAATGGTACCACAGGTTTGATTGATAAGATATAGGAGAATTGTGTGCTTTAGGTTTTATATTAGATTTTTTTTTGTATCCTGTCCCTGATTTCTGCATTTCGACAGCATTGCCTTCTGCCTTAACCCCCCCACCACTGCACCCCTTGCCCTCCCCCTTCCCCATTGCCTTCCCCTGCGTTTGTATTTATGGCAAAACCCTGTAGTTGAGGGTGTGTGTGTGTGTGTTAGTGTAAGTGTGTGTTGGGAGTGAGGGGGGAGGGTCCACTTGGGGGTCTCCTTTGCTGCCATCTCCCACCCCTGCCAGCATGTGTCATCCGGACAGCCATGACTGACTGGGAGAGGAGGGTGTGGAAGTGCTGCTTGCTGCCACATGAGAGAAAGTGCTTATATACAGTGTCTTTGGATTAAAACTGGTAAATATCGCCATAAAAAATTTAAAGAGTGTCTTTTGAGGGGGGTGGTGTGCTGACCACTCTAAGCCTCTGCCGGGGTCTTCTCTGTTCCATTTTTCTGCGCTTCGTCGTCGCCATTCTCATCCTCAATCACAACTGTGGATGACAGGGGAGAGAGTTAATGAGGGGAGGGGAAGGGGGGGGACTCATCTTGGTGTGGCGTCTTGAAAATTCAACATCGACACAAGGGTGTCAAAGCCCTGAATCGTTAGTGCTGCAACTGTATGAGCATAAGTGATTTGTGCATGCATGAGAGCGTAAGCCCATGCAAAAAGAGCGCGATAACCACGAATGTGCATCGGCGCCTCTGATGCATATTTGGGAATGTGCAGGTGTGACTGTGTACGAGTGTCGGCTGTGCACCCACAGGTGCAAGTCTTATGTGTCTTTGTGTTTGCCCATGTCTCTGTGCACTACTGTATATAGAACTATGTCTGTCTAAATGTCTGTGCCACCACAACTGAGCCTCAGTTTTCAAGGACTATCTACCTTGGTAGATATGCAGGAATGCAGGACACACAAAAGCACATACATGGCCAGCCTGACTTGATCATGCAAACACAAAAATCTCCATCACACTGCATAGAAAATTCGTTCAGCCATTCATCTGGGAGGGGACAATCAGCACAACTCTGTTGAGCAAGATTCAGGAGGCATTTAGCGGCACGCACTGCGCATCCAACTTGTGTAGCAATGCGAACAGAATAATTAAAAAAAAAAAACAATACACACGCATGCAAACAGCAGACTGGTTCGCTGACCATACACTCGACTGAACATCTCGTCAAGGCAATAGTGTTGCCGATCTGGTTTCTCAGGCAAACATCCTTAAATATGGTGCACTAACAGCCGATGTGCGCATTCACCACATCACCATACAGGCGAAAACGCCTTAATTATATAATTACCCCGTTTGCTCCTGCCTATTTGCCCGAGTTTCGGCGGACGTTTGTTCTGTGAGCCGTTGAAGAAGTTGTTGGTGTCTTGAAGACGACAGGTGAAGGAAAGGTGTCCCTCGTCGCCCTCATTTCCATAATGACTCATATTTTCTTCGTTGAAAGGCAACACTTCCGACATCTCCAAATGCGTCTTTATCACCAAGGCGCACAAACTGAAATGTATAGCTCGTCGCCAAGCTTGAACCGGCTCCTTCGTAAAAAAAACAAAAGGGGAAAATAAACAATGAAATCTGCTGGCACGACCTAGCCCTTTCTGCGTGCCCAGAAGACACGTGTCTGTCTCCGTAGGTGCGCGACAGAAATATCAGTAACTCAAAATGTCCTCAGTTTCCCTGCTCGTGGAGGCTCGGCAACATTATTCAAAGAAAAAAGAAAATGGGGGGAGAAAAAATCCACGGGCTTTCTCTCTGTGCGTATTGCTTTGGAAATGGAGGCGCGCGTATAACCGAGCCGTGAAGCGCCCGCTGGTTTTGAGCGGCTGAACCCGTCGCACGGAAAATCTGAGGAAGAAATGCAAATTGAGGAGCGATGCAAAACACGGATCCCGGGGACACCTGGCGAGGGAGCTGTTCGGGGGTTTTCTGGTGCAGCCCAGAGAAGCCAAGTCCAGTTGGAGTGGTGGAGTAGTACTGCCAATGCTCCTCTCTCCTCGAATGTGGACGCAATAAAAACAAATGGCGATTTGAAATTCGAAGGTGGCACGTAAATGGGAATCGATTCATATCTTTATGTGTGGAGGGGGGGAAGCAATTCCGATTGCGCCACCAGTTGACGAGCACGAAATATTAAAAACTCGAGCCTCTTTTATTAATTTTCAGATTTTTATTATTAGGGTTCGTGGGGTTTACGAGACCGTCAAACCTCACCAGATGATGGCAGTCTTTTCACAGGCTGGGATGTGACTTTTGGCCCCGTGGCGCACTTTAAGTTCCCAGCGGAGGCCCTGGTGCTGTTTTCACGTTATCGCCCACAGTATCTCGGGAAACTGCACATCAGCATTTTGGAGTGAAAAGCACGAAGGTTAGCATAAAAAAGCAGTGACTGTGTTTGTTTAAAATATAATCCATGTTACAGAAACGATGGCTAAATATCAAGTAGACCCCCCAGAAAGAAAACAGTATGTATGAATTTTTTTCTTCATAACATAATTATTCCAAATACATATGCTGTAATAGTATAATAGGATCCACACTGAGAACATTTCGCCTCATGTTAGCAGAGAAAGCCTGAAAAGGTGTTTGGTTAAACTGATTCCTCTGGAACTTCTTTTACCACCCACTGCTGTCTACTGTTTGCATTAATCTCACTTCTATAGGTATGACAGTACAATGGACTGTCTTACAAAACAGACAGGGCATGGAGGAACGGACAGGTATTCAGTCTTGAGATAGACTATCCTTTCTCAGAGGAACTTCCCTAAATATCATTACACAGACAATGAAATGAAAAATGATATTGGAGCCTGCAGCAGAGCTAACTTTTATGTGCCGTCATGACACACCTCCTCCCTTCGGAGCTGAGGTTACAATGATTTTATCAGAGGATCCTTCTTTCATATGAGAACATCTCAAAGAACAATATTTTTCACAAAATGTGGTTACATCGCCATCAAGACTGTTTTTTGGTCTTAAAGCTCCCAAGCAATGAAGACAAGTAACCTGATAAAATAGTAGCAGTAAACCCTTGAGAGTGTTGGATTGGGAAAGAGTGCATTTTCTTCTTGCAAATTCTATTTTTTTGTCTGCTAAATCAAGTATTTGTCATGTTTTCTTTCCTAAAGCTTCAGTGCAGCTGCTGAATAAGGTTTGATGCTAACATTATACTGAACTTGGCTCAAGTATGTCTTCATGGAATTAGAGCTTTATGACTAGTTAAATTAGATTTTCAAAAACAAAAAGAAAGAATAAACACTGCAGTAGTTAAAACTCAGATGAACTTCTCTTTCAGGCCTGTTTGGGTGTGGTTTGTTCAAATAAATGACTCCATATATTGTCATCAGATACTGACTCAAATGCTGCCTCAAATCCTTCATTGTTTTTGCTATCTTGCATTTATCAGAGTCACAGTGAGACAGGAAGGCAGGAGGGAAGATTGAGGGAGATGCCACGCAGCAAGGTGTAGAACCAAAGGGTGCTACACGTGGCTCTGAAGTGCGAGCTGTGGGGGAAGGATTTCAAAGTACAGACAGGCACGTGCCTGCTTTTAAACAGAAATGAAATAACAACTTGTTACAATCAAGGTACGCAGAAGAGCATTTCTGAATGCGCAACATATTACAGCGTAGCTGTATCAGTGATTCAGGCTACTGATGGTGATGTAATGGTGTGGGGGATATTTTCTTCGCACAGTTTAAGCCCCTTTTGTACCAGCTGAGCATGATTAAACACCATGGCCTACCTGATTATTGTTGCAGACCACATCCATCCCTTTATGATCACAATGTACTCATCTTCTGATAACTTGTTAAGGCAGAATAACTGGACATGTCACAAAACTCAGATGATCTCACTGTGGTTTCTTGAACGTGATAATGAGTTCTGCGTGGTCAGATGGCCTCCACAGTCACCAGAACTCAGTCCAGTAGAGCACCTTTAAGATGTGCCACGAAAAAATGGGGTCCAAGCAAGTTTTAGCATTTAATGAATTACTAGTTGAGTGTATACCACACGAGAAACTGATTAAAAATAAGTGTTTGTGTTTTTGGTTTTTTTTTAGAAAGTACATGATCAGATCTTTCTATTTATCTTTTTTGTACAAAAGTCAAACTATGACCAAAACTGATTTTTGTCATTCAGCATTCAGAGCTGACACAACTCCACACCAGCCCCAGAGTGTTTTATTGGCATCAAAAAACTTTCACAAATCTGTGAGCTCTATTACATTTACAGTAACTGTAAACGGTGCACATTCTAGTGAATCCTATAATCATAGTAATTATTTCAGAATATCCAGCGTTTAACTATATTCAAAAGGTGATCTGAATTATCACTGCAATGTTTTTCTCAACAGCCACTGCAGCTTCCAACAGAACCACTTCCTATCCATGCTAACTTAAATGTGTTTATGGGAATATTTCCTTTCAGGCACAAATGGCTCCTTTCATTATCTCCACGGTTTGAAGCAACGCAGGTATGACCCGTAGATGGTTTGATCTATCCACCGGCGGAATCTGGACACGGCCGTGTAGACTCCAGGAAACTTAGCATCACCACAACCATTGCCCCAGGATACAACTCCATAGATCCGTCTGTCACACACCAGCGGTCCACCGGAGTCGCCCTGTAATAAATAACAATAAAACCCTTCTATTAGTTCCCATTTCACAATGTGACTCCTGGAAAAGTTTTTTGTTACCATAGTATTGATGTAAAGCTTCTTTAATTTCCCTGATGTTACATGATACACAAAGTAATACAAAGTGTCTGAACATGGGCGCCTCATAGGAGACCGTTTCAAAAAGCATTTACCGCCCAGGTGGGTCAGATATCCCAGGCATTGAAGGTTACTTGCTGTTGGTCTATTTTAGCTCAAAGAACAACATCAACTGATTCCCAAAATGCATAAATGTGAAAACTTTCTTATAAAAAAAAAAAAACAAGCAACAAAAACCTGAAATCGTGTAAAATGTGGCTATTGCTGTAAAAGGGACATGAAACAATACAGATATAACAGCTCATTTGCACCACTGAGCCCTGCTCCCTAAAACTAAAATAGCTGCAACACTGTCTGTGAAGCTGGATTTAAGAAATAAGTGCTTAAAGTGAAACTTTTAAAAACATGTTTAGTGCATCTTCTGTCAGTACGCGACGTCATGTGCTTGGTTGGTTGCGGCTAAAAGACTTACTTTAGTTTATGTTAGTTAACTAGCAACAGAATCAATAACCCACAGGAAAATAACAACACTAAAACTAAAAATCAGTTTAAGGGGTTCACTTTTGTGCTGCCCCTGGCTGCAACAATGAGTTTTATGTGAAGAAACCGAGGATACACTGTCTACTTTCACTCTGTCTCTTTAGCTGTGGCTGTTTGCTGTTTGGCTAGCTGCACTCAAATGGGAAAATCCACCTGTTAGCCGTAATGTTGAGGTTTGTAGAGCACTTTATAAATAAGAACAGCGAGGAGGAGTGTGAAGTCCAGAAATAAATAATGAGAAAACATGTTTTTATCTTGTGACTTTGGCCTATTGTTTCTTGGCTAATAACCAGGGGTGCACATAAGTGGTCCGCAGGTGCGGAAAATAAAATAAAAGGCGCGCACCAGATAAGAAGTTGCAACGCGCGTTTGCGTACATATAAAAGGCACTGTTTTTTGTCAGCTAGAGATGCACCACATCTCTGTGCGTTCATCATTTGTTTGAAGCAGGGTCGCCTCCTGCAACCACTTTTCCGAGAATACGCACTTCTTTTGTGGTTCGGACTCCTTCTGACATTTCTTTGGAGGTGGAGGAGCACCAAAGTAATTGCTTAAAGGAGCTTGCTTCTTCGACATCTTTAAGAGTTCTAAACAAATGTCTGTCCTCCTCCAGAAAATCTTATGTACGCAAACGCGCGTTGCTACTTTTTATCTGGTGCGCGTCTTTTATTTTGACAGCGAATGCGCACCTGCGGACTACTTATGTGCACCCCTGCTAATAACCCACATGATGTTATGCAGTTGTAGCTCCTGTAAAATTAAGTATAAGAAGGTGAAATTGTTGCCCTTCTTACAGTAAAAATTAGTTTACATGTTCCAATATTTAAATGTGCAGCATTGTGCAATAGTCTTGAGCCACCCATTGCATTTTCATGTTTTTCTTTCAAACATTTTTTCCAAGTTTTTGTTTGGGCATTGGCTGCTTTTTCACTCATTTGGGATGTGTCATTGGTTTTGGTCCCTGGGTTTTCAGTGTTTGTGAGTTCATATTTCCTTTGGATTGTGAGAATGTTTTATGTTTAGGTTTCATGTCTCCTTGGTGACTTCTTCGTTTTTTTAATTACCTTTCCTGCACCCTGTTTGGATTTTGCTTCTTTATTGGAAGAAGTCCTGCATTTAGGCTCCCCTCTGGGCTGAGTTTCTGTATTCCTTGTTTAGCCAGTATTCAGTTTCCAGTCTATTCAGTTGTCGTGTTATTTTCAAGTTGTGTTTAGCTCATGTTTTGTATAGACGCTTATGGTGTATAGCCGTGTTATTTGGGTCTGATCTATTCTTTTTTCCACTGATTGTCGAGCCTTCAGTTCTTGTTAGTTTCAGTTTCTGCTGACGTTCCGATTTGCTTTGAGTTAGTTTCTCTTTGTGTTTTTTTGTGTTCCAGTCTCATCTGCTTTTGACCTTTTTCTGTGCTCCCCCGTGTTAAGTTAACCATTGTTTCCCATTCAGATGTGTCTTTCTGTTTCATTTTGGTAACTGTTCTTCTCTTTGTCTGGCGTTGTGTTCACTTCCCCCACCTCATTATTCCTATAGCTTCCAGCTGTGCGTCCTACTTGTTGTGTATCTGCTTATTATCCTGTGTGTGTATATATTGTCTCTACCTCATTTCCTTGCCCCCCTCATCCCTATGAGTGTGTTAATGCCAGACCTGTTTTACAGAGAATCTTTTATTACTGAATGATTCAGTTCATGTTTGTGCCACAGTTTCATGAGAGAACATTTTTTTCTATGAATCATACAAGCTTTAAAGGGGCACCTAAGTCAAGATGTGAATAAGGGTTGTTTCTAACAGACAACTTAGCAAACAACCAATTTATCCTTAGCCAGATAAATTGGTTTTATCTGGCTAAAATGTAAACTTTTTGCAAGAGCTTAATCAGAAAAGGTTTCTGTGGAAGGGTGGCTGTCAAAAAGCCATTTTTAAGGTAAGGGAAGAGGGAGAAAAGACTGAGGAATGCCAGATTATACAAGAACTGGACTGAAAATCAGTGGTGACAGGCCTTATGGGTGATGAATCCAAATTTTGTCTACAGCTATCTTGGCGTCAACATGGTGGAAGCATTGCAGCCAGTGATCTTGTCAAAAGTGATGGAATTATGAACACAGAAGTATCATGGGATACCATGTAGACAGCATCTGAATGGCAACAACTGTGTTTTTCAGGATGACAATGATCTCAAACAGCAAAACCATATCTGGATAGAAAAACACCTGAACACCGTCAGTCATTGCATCAGCCTCCCCAGAGCCTGGACCTCAACATTACTGAAGCAGTGTGGGATCATCTCGATAGAGACAAAGGCAGCCAACATCTAACAGGTGCTGTGTTTCAGTAATTCACTGCACCTGTTTCCCATTTCTTTTTAGCAAAATATAAAGAAATAATGGACGGCTTAAGACTTTTGCATAGTACCATATCTCGTGTATAATGCACTGCATGTGTGAAATACTCACATGTGGCTTTTAGGATGTAGTGGTGAAGACAAATTCCAACTGGCCAACAAGGTATGGATTTAAACTTGACTGAGTACAGCTGGTCTGCTTTTCCTTTAGAAAAGTTCTTTCTGTTTTTTGTTTTAATACTTATCTTTGAATCATATTATTAAAAATCATTATTATTGCTTGAAAAAAAAACCAACACACAAGGACTTTGTCAAACACACAGGTTTTACATAGAGTTTATTTTAAACTAGTCATTCTCTACTTTGCCGAAGGTGAGACATAGCTTACTCACATACCACACGCTGAATTTCGTGTAAATTATTCTTTCACACCAACGACCGGGCTGAAACTCTTTCACGGTGCAAATAACCAAATCATAGGTTATTTTTGCTGCTATGTAAGCGTTTACAGCAAAACTCCAGGTTTTCAGTCGTGTTGCTACTTTAAGGGTTGCTTTTCTATCTCTTATGCGATTATTACAACTGCAGTAATGTTTCAGGACAAAAGGCATGTCTCCTTAATAAAAGCTTGTAGCTCAAACCAACACTGACATGATCAACTGTATCCTTACACTGTCGGGGGAAAGAGGTTTCCAGAACTGTGTTATTGTTTTGCTCTTAAGTGAGATGATAAAAGTAGGCTCAGCTTGTGCTGTGTGATCACCATGGATGGTACCTCTGAGAGTCTATTACTTCAAAATGAGTTTCTTGCCTTTTCAAAACATCAAATGAACATGCTTGGCACAGAGGGCCGCGGCGGTGTCCAACACTCACTTAGCTTGCAGCTGAAACTTTTAAAAACATGTTTTTTTTCCTGATTAGTGAAAGGTGGTGTCTTTGTTCTTTGTACCTTGCATGCATCTTTGCCTCCAGTGCTGTAGCCAGCGCAGATCATGTTTGCTGTGATGTTTCCATTAAAGGAGTCGCTGCTGTTACACCTTGCAGTTGAGACAATGGGCACTGTGACTGTCCTGAGTGTGACAGGCACCTGGCCTCCTTCCAGACTATTGTAGCCCCACCCAGACACCCGACACACGTGGCCTTCAGCTACACCTGTCCCCTGCCTGGGAAGAGGCGCCAGCGACACGTATTTGTTCAGAACCATGGGAGCCCGCAGCTGGACAGAAAATTGTACAGTTTCCACGTGAACATGTTTTTCTTTTAAAAAAAGAAAGATGTAACAGATTAAACTTTAACAAACCACTGGTAACTTTTCTGCACCGATTCTGTGGCACCTTAATGAGCATGATGTCTGCGTTGTTGGTGCTCCTGTTGTACAGGGGATGGATGACCAAGATGCGGGGCTTAGCGTACTGCTCAGTACCCTCAAAGATGTTTACCTTGTAGTCGCCTGCCACTATCATCATTTGCTCTGCCCTAAAACACAGAAATCCATGTTGCATCACATTTGTTAACAGAGCACTAAAAAGATGTAATCGTGTAATCGTGATCTCTTTGAAAGAGGAAACAAAAGAAGCCTTTTCCCACAAATAATATAAGCTTAATTAACTATTTTTTTGTATTTTACTAAATGAATGAAAGACAAAGATAAAGTAAAACGACCTGAATACAAAGTCAAACTCGAAGTGTGCACAGGGCTTGATCGTGACCACCATGAACTGCTTGTCTGCCAGTGAACAATGGCTTACTGTGAGCAGGCGGGGATGGGGACAGTGTGACAGAAATATGGCCAATTTCCTACATCCAGACAAGATCACACTTCACCGTCTTTCTCAGTGATGCGCCAAGGTCAGCTGACTAAATCGCATCTGTGTGCTGTTTGACTTCCCACTGGCCCCCATAGAGGTTGAGTTTGTGTCCTGACGTTACCTACCCACAGCAGAATGAATGTTTGTGTTTAGGCATCTGTTGGGACCATCTGCTCGCAATAGAAAATCATGCCAAGTTAACTCTGAACCACAGTGTACTGAAAAAATGCCAGAGAAATGTTCCCGTCTGTGAAAGTGTTTCAGATTTATGGTGGAAGTGTACATATCCTCATCCTTGATTTGTGGCTGACAATCCATTCTTTTGATCAGCTACATCTGAGTTCACAAAAATGAAGGCTGTAGAGTATAGCCAGCCCACATTTGGAAATGATGCACACAACCTGCAGTGCCTAGTGGACATTCCAGGTTACGTAGATAACCCTCTGATGTATTTACCACCTTCGGTCAAGCAAACTGCACCCTTGGCTCCCATAACCTCTGAGCTTAAAGTTAACATACTTAGTTGCTGCTTACTTACTTCACTTGTTCTTGCTACAAGTTGCTGAATTTCTTGTACCTTTTGCAGGCCCTTGTTTGCTACGATGCTGTTACTCTCTTACTGTGTGGATGCCCATAAATATTACATCTATGGCCATGCTGGTGGCTCTCTGAGGCTCTCTTCTCTCACAGCGAGAAGGTCCTGCGTTCAAAATCCAAGCTGTGGCATTTCTGTGTGGAGTTCAGGTTACTGTGGCTTCCTCCAACAGTCTAAGACATCCATGGGCTTAAGTTAAATGGTGTTAAACTGGCTTTAGGTGTGAATGTGAGCCTGAATGGTTGTTTGTCTCTATGTGTTAGCTCAGGAAGATTGGCAACCTGCCTCTCATCCACCCCCCTTCGACCCTTAAGTAGATAAGTGGAAGAAAATCGATGCATGTTTACTATGACGTACTAAGATCCCCTTGTTACCATAGCACTATACCTCTTTGAAACGTCCAGCCACCAACTCTTATGAAATAATAAAACTGAGAGGAAGGCTGTGCTCAATGATATTTGTTACTTTCACATAAGCTTCTTCTTTTTTTTTTTGGAGTTTAGAGGTATGCTACAGTATTTGAGTGCTAAAAGTTTGAACTTAGGAGATCGACCAAGTTATTGCAGTATATGCTGTTGTTTGTAGATTACTCAATTAACTAACTGATAAACCGTAGTTGGATTTTTTTAGACACATGAAACTTTAGAAGTCACAGATTGCTGCTAATGGCAGATCTTGAAGATTCTTACCCGATGTTGCAGTGCGCTGCAGTCAGGACCCAGTACCTGTGAACTAGTGATCCACCACAAAAGTGTTGGCCGCTGGTGCTCTTCAGTGACACGAGGTATTTGATGGAATTTGGTGCAGCGGTGTGACCACCTACTATACGGCTCTGCATGAGCACACGGCCTGTATGGAAACATTAGCAAGCCAAGAAAGGAACATAAGTTGCGCGTGTTCTGTTTAACTTATCTTTGAAAATGAATAGGATATGAGGAAGTGGACTTTGTGAAGATTAGACACAAACGAGACACGGACTAACTCTCAGTATCATCACGCTGAGACATAAATTGCCAAGAGTTTTTCGTAAGTACTAAGATACGTTTCTCAAGACCTTTGATTCTTTCCCCAAAACATTAAAAACACACAAAAAAAAATTCAAATAACATTTACAACATTTTCTGACAGTGGCTTAATTATAAAAGGAAACTGTACAATTTGTAAATTTTGAAAGATAGCTACAAAAATGTCAAAACAAGATGCAAAAAAGAAAAATGGACTCCCAGCCACCATCTCCCTCTCCAGACTCTTTTTTTGTTAACAAGGTGATGCACTGAAACATCAGCGTACACACCCATCAGAGCCTCTGCGCGGCGGCAACAGAGGATCTGATGACATTAGGTCTTTCACTTGTTACTGCTTCCCTCATTCACAAAAGAAAAAGAACAAATAGATTATATGTTATATATATTTTAGATTGCATAAGACTTGTATAAGACTCATATTACATGTTCCTTCTTTTTTTTTTTTCAATTTCATCCACAGTATACTCTGTCTCAGTTGCTCACAGTCCATCTAACATTACTGAACTGAATTTGCTCTCCCTCCTCTGCCTCCCAGATTGCTGCCATCCAATGTTGGTATCAACCTTCAGCACACCCATGCACCCATGTACACTCTACCTTTTATCAGTCCCCCCCCCCCCCCCCCCCCCCCCCCCCCCCATCATTAGCAACAAACTATGCACCGTTTTGAGCTGAGTTGAGAGTTTTAAACGATTTCTGTGCTTTAGGTGTGTTTAACTTCTGCCTCCTGAGGAAAATAAAAGTGCTTGCAGAAAGGTTAAATGATAATTTACCATTTAGGGTTTTGCTAAAAGAGTGATTGATTCAATAAATTAGCTTAGGCACACATCTGGGAGAATGGGAGCTAATGTTTTAGTAATGTGGAAAAACTCTGATTGGATATAATATTTTAAATCAAAGAAAGCTTGAATCTTTTGTTAGCAAAACTATAAAAACAAAACATTAGATACTCACTGTGGACTGCCATAAGCTCCAACAGCACACAACATAAACACATAAGCAGGCTCGTCATAGCAGAAGAGGTTTTTGAGCTGTTGCACCATACCAGCTGCTGAACCACTGCAGTGTCCTCTGCTCCTGTCTGCAGCCTGGTCATTCATTCCTCACAGGAAACAGTGGGTGTCAGCCCCACCAACCTTTATCCTCGAGTTTCCTTGAGGAGTTTTTAATTTCATTGTTGATCGTGCAGCAGCGCGAACCAACACTGTAGCATTGATTGAGGAGGAAAAAGAGGCGAGAGAGCAACAAAGTTCACATTCAAAACGTATCTCCTATCACAACTCTTCCTTCTGACCCTCCTGACTTGTCGAAAGGCCTTACATTGTTACTATGGCAACACTGTGGTGAGCAGGTTCATCTATACTGTATCAGGGTGCTCTGTCTGTGTCATCATCCAGGCTTATCCCTGTTGAAATGTTTCAATAGTCTCTCTCTCTGTGAGTAAGAGTGTGTGTGTGTGTGTGTGTGTGTGTGTGTGTGTGTGTGTGTGTGTGTGTGTGTGTGTGTGTAGACTCGTAGCAAAGCCAAGACAACGCAGAGGTATTCTACGCACAAGTGTTTCTCTGTGTGAGTCATCATCCATCACTGAATCCGTGTCAGCAATGATAATAACATATTATCATCAGCCCGATGATGATCATCACCACCCTTCTGGCAAGTCAGCATCGTCCACAGCATGGAGGGAAGAATCTCGCCTGACCTCCTCTTGTCCCACATTTACAGTAAGCTGAATAATTGATGCTTCGCCTAGCAGAATAGGAGAGGGAGAGCTTTGTGTGGCCTCCAACTGTCAGGTGTTTCCTGGGCCAACACTAACCCGCCTTCATACAGTAATTTTCTTTCTCCCTTTCATAAATTGCTACAAAGCACATAATTCAAGTAAATGGTATGGAACTATTGTAATACAATGGTAATATAAATGCATTGTTAAGAGGTCAGTTCAACTAATGAGATAAAACCACTGACTGTATACAAAAGATGGACAAAGCCACCCTCATACCACACAGTTACTTAGTTTTAAA
Organism: Maylandia zebra; assembly: GCF_041146795.1. Taxonomy (NCBI): domain Eukaryota; kingdom Metazoa; phylum Chordata; class Actinopteri; order Cichliformes; family Cichlidae; genus Maylandia; species Maylandia zebra. The sequence goes on from NC_135171.1 coordinate 17,744,936, forward strand.
GCCTTGAATAGCTTTATGGTTCTTCCCACCTCCATAATTTGGAGCCAGTGACTGTGCTTAATTGTCACGGACTTCCACATTAAAAGGTTCAGCTTCATAAATAAAAATTGTTTACAGCCTGTCTTTTATTTCCATAACTGATTGATTTTAAATTTAAACTTCATATCAACTAAAACCAAAAGACCAGTGTTACTTTTCTCTAAATATTCAACTCGCTTACACAGCGAAATCCATGGATCCATTAACTGTCAGAGTTAAGACTGAATTTCAAACAATTCAAATTCAGTGTTGTTGTTGTTGTTGTTTTACAACTGTACTATGCCCTCAAATCGTGTCATAGAAGTCAGATAAGATTATACATGCTTGAAAAAAAGGCTTCACATTGAGGTCTTATGTCTATCTGATTTAAAAATATGAAGTCTGATGGATTTCTGTGTGCTGATATCATCAAGGGTAAATATTTTTTTCACCATAAATCCACACTACATTGAATTTGGAATTACTAATCATCCTTATGTAAGACTCCTCTCTAGAAATTTTCATTGCATGTCTGCCAACATTTAAAAGATTTATGACACAAAAATCACACAGTTGACAGGACGGATTAGGAGAAAAAGAGAATCCTGTATTTAAGATAAAGGTAGGTGTTTTTATAAATATGAAGCCTTTCTCTCTTCAGCTTCTCAGTAGAGGATAACCTTATCTTCCCAAAAGATAAAAAAAACTATCTATATATAACTATATGTAATACTGCAGTTGTAACGCTGTAATAGCAATGAAAAGAGAACGGAGCACTTTGCAGTTTTCCAAATGTAATTGTCATGGATCAAATGACACAAACTTCAGTAGGAACCCATCCTTTCAAACCACTCAATCATATCAAAATGAGCCATCACATCATTGCTTTGTTCATACAAGTATTGCACATGGTTAATCTGGTAGAAAAGTGTATTTATATACTCAGTGTAATATATACTGTACCTAGAGAATATAAGAGTGGTTAGTTCCATTACTTCTAAAAATATCATGTGAATTGCATGATTTTATGTAATTACTATGTAAGAACACTTTTTTCATATTGTACAATATAAACACTGCTACTACTACTACTAATAATAATAATGAACTATGACAATGGACTCATGTTTAAATAAATTAAAACAAATTTTCTCTAAACTGTTGAAACACTAATATATAAAACAAGTATCCAAGAATATAACAGCATTTGTACCAACAATGACATTAGAGAAATACTGAATTAGAGAGGAAGAAACTTACCACACTGAATTTAAAATCACCTCAGATGAAGGAAATGAAATCTTTCGATGTTTGTTATGTATAAACATTCAATTTTACACTTTTATCATTTATGGAAAATGTCACAAAAAGTGTCAAATGTACTGGGAGAAAATTTCCAGAACATTTTTTGCTTTTTCACGCATTTTTTTACAGTGCAATTTAAAGCATATGAATGAATCAAATAGTTTTAAAAACACATTTCTCATGTTTTAATAATTATTTTAAACAAATAATGATGCAAAAACATATGTCCTGGTTTTAATTTAAAGAGTTGACATTTAGCAAATCAGACACTGGGGGGAAAAAGGTTATAACAAAACATTTTCTACCAATTCCCTGATTTTTTCTATTAACGAAAAAGAAATACGCCCCAATATAAAACTGATCATTGCTTGAATTTTTTGTAAAACTGATAAACACAACCAGTGGGAATGAAATGTATGTCTAATTATATGACGAACGAGCTAATTTACTCTTTCATAACACCTGTACAAGCTTAAAGTTGACGTTAGCCGAGGCCCAACAAGGAGCTGTATTTGGTAGCTGTCTGCTAGGCTTCATTGAGTGAGCTGAACTGGACCTCTTTACTGTGTTTGTGACGTTGATGCTTTTTTATTAAATCAACTGATAGGTAACGTGTGGTAACTTAACACTCTGTCCTCTCATTTAACTACAGACGTTGTATGGGACCGACTCACTTTGGGAAACAGCCTCAAGTTGCCATTAAAGAAGCTCACCTTTCTCAGTACTTGAGCTTACTGATCATCACTTGTGCCTGGCAGTGTAGGCGAATTAGGTATTATTTTCACAAATATCTTTTTGCCATGTAAATTTATGCAGATGCTCCTCTTTAAGCTATCCATACTGTGCATGTACTTTTGCCAAAGTCATCTGTCCTGCTCTGTCGCAAACACACACAAAGAAACCCTGTTTGTCGCAACGGCTTTGCACCTGAGGGAGAGCTGAGCATGCTATCGCCTTTCACCCTCACAGTTACAATGACACCTTGGGGAGTGAAGACTATATGGAGGTTATGGCCTGCAAACGAAATGCTCCAACGTGTGGGAACTCAGAATGGAAAAAACCCTTCTGGGAACCTAAATGAGAATGACACCTGGGAAGAGAAAACTCAGGGAGGAGAGGAGAGGAAGGATACAGTGTATACCTGCTCGAGCAGGCTAATCAACACAGGCAGGCTGTGGCACTGATTTCTCAGCTATGACAGTGAACATTTCTACAACACTAAAAAACATTACCCATAAGCTGTTACGATGTTTTCAAGACAACATTTGAATCAACTGTTCAAAGGATGTTTGAAGGATGATGACGAAAATGAAAAAGTTTGTTTTTAATTATAAAACATTTGCAAAATGTTAGCGCGCTGTGAAAAAGTAATTGCCCCCTTCTTAATTTCTTCTTTTTTCAGATATTTGTCACACTTACGTGTTTCAGCTCATCAAACAACCATTAAATCACAAATTAACTGCATGTTTTGGAAAGCTAAGTTCAATTTCACAATCCACACCCAGGCCTAGTTACTGCCAGACCTGTTGGATCAAGAAATCACTTAAACAGAGCCTGTCTGATAAAGTGAAGCAGGGTAAAAGATCTCAAAAAGAAACTCATCACGCCACGATCAACAGAAAGTCAGGAACAAATGATAAACAAATTCATTGCCATCTATAAGCATGGAAAAAGCTTTGGGACTCTAGTGAATCACGGTGAGATCCGTTATCCACAAATGGCTAACCCTAAGCCGACCAGAATCCTGAAAGAGAATGTCCGACCATTGGTTCATGCCCTGAATGCACCAGCAACACACCACCAAGTCCAAACCCCCCCAAAATGAAACAAAAAGTAAAATGAAAAACTGTACGTTTATCCTGGAACAAAAAAAAAAAATTATGCAAATAAGAGTGGGCTAAAATTCCTCCACATTGATGTGAGAGAGTCATTCTCAGTTATCGCAAATGCTTCATTCCAGTTTTTGCTGCTAAAGGTGGCACAAGTAGTGGTTTTTAATTTAGGGGGCAATTACTTTCACACAGGGTCATGTGGGTTTGGATATCTTTTTTTCCCCTTTAATAAATGAAATAATCTAAAATATGTTTTGTATTTACTGCGGTTATGTTTGTCTAATATTAAAATTTAAGATTTGCCAACAAAAACAGAACAGCCTGCAGTTTTTTACAGATGTGGTGTGGGGGAGCTGTTAAGGTAAGAAATTGTTCTTTTTAAGCTCGTCTGCTTGTCCATCCATAAACCCCTTTGGTAAACTTTAGTGACAATACTCACTGCATGCTTTATTTTCCCAGGTAATAAACTTTGCCATACTAGGACTGCACTGTAGTGGTGCTGTTACTTCACAGCAAAAAGGTTCTGGAAACCTGGTGGATACCTGGAGTTTGCATGTTCTCACTGTTCTCCACTACTTTGGCTTCCTCCCACATTCCAAAGACATGCATGTTCGCTTAATCTGTTAATCGCTTAATCTGATAATCTGTCAAAATTAAAACACTGTACGAATGTATGGCTAAAAGAGTGGTCAGTAGAAAAGGTTCTCCTCCAAGTACTCTGGCTTCCTCCCACAGACATCGATGTTAGGTTAATTCATTAGAAACTGGCCATATGTGCAAACACTTGACAATTACATAAGCTTACATAAGAGTCAGACTTGTTATTAAAAACATTTTGAGAATGTTGGGTCCTAATGGTTGAAAATGTGACACGTTTTAAAAGGTTTACCACCAAAACTTTTACATTTTCCTTTTTTAAGAAAACACCAGAAGAACAGTTTAGAGCAAACACTGAATCATATCGCTCTGCAAGTGTTTTAGAACAAAAAGATGACGATGGTGTCTTTTTATGTGGACCTGTGTGTGCAGGGGGAAGCAGACGGAAATGCTCTCACGCTCATCTCAGTTTAACGCAATTTCTGAGAATAAAATTTTCCTTGTCCAGGTAAAGAATAAATGCTGTTATATGTTCTGCCACATCTCAGGTTGATATCAGTCCTCATACTCGTGCTTTTGTCCTGCGCTCTCTAACACCACTGGATATACTAACAAGATGTCTGGTAGGTGTATTTTATCATCTCTCTGGCTTGTTGGGTTTCACCATTGCACAGCAATACTTTGTCTCCACCACTAGACAATAGGCTGAAGCTGTGAGAACAAAGGCCCCAGAAAGAAAGGTGTAATGAAAGACAAGGCTGGGGATGTCTTTTTTTTTCTTGTACTAGGTCAGACTCTCCTTTCTGTGTGTGAGAGAGAGACATTTAGATAAATGGTGTATCATGGAGGGGAATAATGAGAGTGACAGGTATGAACACAATATAAAAGAGGCCCAAGTTCTCAGACTTGTCTCGGTGTGAGAGGATTGTGTTAGAGCGTGTGTCCCAGGCTGTGCGGATTTATACTCGACTCCCAATAAGGTGAGGAAGCCTTGCTTATATAGTATTGCTCATTAGCAGCGCGGGTGTGGAATTAATGGCAGTGTACCAGCTGATTGTGTAATAAGAAAGTAAAGCTTAATCTGGATTTTCTTTATTTTTAATTAAAAGTTCAAATGACTCCATTTAAATGTAGAACTTGGACAAACTTTATGAATGACTTCTGTGTTAATGCCCATAACTTCACCGCACCATTGTATTCATAAAATTCTAACTTTGCAGGAGTTCATATTGCCACAGACGACATGTGTTGAGACTAGATTTCCCTTTGTGAGGTTTTGAGTACCTTGGCAGCTTTTTGTACGTGTGTGTTGTGTGTTTGTGTAGCGATTTTGTGTATTGATACTGTCACTACTATGCTACATAGATCACAAAACTCTGAGATAAAAGTTCTAAGATGTGATGAATAGTTAGTAAATGATGCTGGTAGTAAGAGTGCTAATGCAGCCTGTGTGAACAACTTTATTTGATGTATTGATACATATAATTTATTAGCTCTGGTATTTTTTTTAATTCGTGTGTGTGTGCGTGTGGAGTGGATACACTTACAATTTTAGGAACTTACAACAAATTGCGTTTATATGCGTTGGCATGTTTCTAATGTCTGCCTGTGCGTGGACTGATTTGGTCATTATGTTTGTGAAACCATCTTGCAACCTTGTTGTGTTTGGTTACAAATGATCGCACACGTCACATGAGTTTCCTATTTAGGGATTTTGGTTTTGTGCAAAATAATACCAGAATTTTTCAATCAAACTGATGATTTTACCTCATTAGTCTGTGCAGATTATAATTGACAGCGTATGAGATTAAAATGTCTGTTTTTTCCACTCTACAAAACATCTTCATGTATTTGTGATCTGTGATACTGACCATTGATGCTTATTTTTTCTTCTTGCACCAGTTACTATGATGAACCCGGCTCAGTCCTGCCACCTCTTAATGGCCTTCCTGTTTGTTGCTAAACTAACAGGTGAGTCGATGACACTGACTACACAGTTACGCAATATCTGACTTCAGGTATAATCCGGTTTCCAAAAAGTTGGATGTTTTGCAAAATTCAAATAAAAGCTCAGTGGGAAATGTGGGAAGGAAATTTCAAAGTATACGATTCAAAGACCATCTTCTAGATGCTGAAACTGAGAATTATCATTCGATGCCAGCAACAAAAGCTAAGGTAGTTGCAATTAAAGATTAAAAACAAAAGAGGCAGTGGGACACTGTACAACAATTTGAATTATTCAGTAATATGAGTGGTATAAACATCTTTAATTCTGAGAGGCTGAGCCTTTCAGAATTAAAGATGCAAAGGAGTTCACCTTTCTGTGAAAAACTGTACAAGTAAACAACTACAATTTAGGTTTAATGTCTTCTCAACATAAAAATACTTACAGTACATTATATGATTAAAAAAATACAAAAACAATGCAAAATCCATATTAAATGGCCACAATTGTCAGGCACTCTGACAGCACTGCATTGAAACAGGTCTGATTTTGCTCATGGACACTGGAGAAAGCCACTGTCTGTGAACATGGAGGGTCACTGCAAAGAAAATACCCCTATATGTATAGAAAATTTTGACATAATCCTTTGTCTCTGTGTATCTTAGGTGCATATGGGAACAGAATAATTGGGGGTACACTGGTAAACCCTTACACCATCAAATATCAAGCCTCCCTCTTGTACAGCAACTCCCATTTCTGTGGAGGCACCCTCATCCACCCGCAATGGGTGGTGTCTGCTGCCCACTGCTGGAGGGCGTAAGTTACTGCAGCTGTACATCAGGAGCACAGACACTGATCAAAACCTTGCATTCATATGTTAATACAGAGCACATCAATGTTTTGTGCTATCATTATAATTATTAATACATTTATTCCTTTTTAAATATTTGGACAACTTTTGTGTGTCTTTGATCAGCTGAACAATTATTCATGTCTTCCCCTCTTGTAGGAGTCACACGATTAAAGTGGTCCTGAGTCAGCACAGTCTCACCCAGTGGAATGGATTGGAGCAGATATTCAACGTCTCCTTGATCGTTAAAAACTCACAGTACAGCTACTGGATGCTTGACAATGATATCATGCTGCTTAAGGTAAGGGACAGCCATGACTAAGACCTCATGATTTATTGTTACTGTTTCTAGACATTTACCTTGGGATGGGAGGTACAGATAAGTGGCACACCCAGGTTGTAGTGTGCAAACAGAGCAGGATGCTTAAAGATGTTTAAATAGTTAAGAATATTTAGAATAATTAGAAAAGTACAGATTTTCTATTGTACCCGTGCATTAAAAAGTAGACATGTAACTTCCAATAAGTTAGTGCATATAAACTGAGAAAAGTAGTTATAACAGTGGTAGTTGTTCAGTTGATTAGTGCAAGTTACAGCGCTGATGTAAACATCTATGTTTGTTGGGAGCAGTTTTGATTGTACAGCTGCAGGGAGGAAGGACCTGCGGAAACGCTCCTTCATGCATCTAGGATGCAGCAGTCTGCCACTGAAGTAGCTCTGCAGTTCAGCAACATTTACATGCATGGGGTGGGAGACTCTGTCCATCAGAAAGGTTATTTTGGCCAGAGTCCTGTCTCCCACCACCTGCACTGGATCTAGGGTGGATCCCAGAACAGATCTGGCCTTCCTGATGAGTTTATCCAACCTCTTTCTCTCAGCTGTCGATAAACTGCTGCTCCAGCATACAACACTGTAAAAAATGATGGATTCCACCACAGAGTCATAAAAGGTCTTTAAAAGCGCTCCCTGGACTCCAAATGACCTGAGCCGCCTGAGCAGGTAGAGTCTGCTCTGACCCTTCCTGTAAAGAGCATCAGTGTTGTGGCTCAAGTCCAGTTTATTATTCAGGTGAACACCCAGGTACCTATACGAGTCCACTATCTCGATGTCCACTCCCTGGATGTTCACCGGTGTCAGTGTGGTGGGTCTGCGTCTCCGGAAGTCCACCACCAACTGCTTGGTTTTCCCGGCATTGATCAGCAGGTGGTTCTGCTGACACCAGTCCAGAGTTCACTGTCTGTACTCTGAGTCGTCCTCACCTATGATGAGGCCGACTATGGCAGAGTCGTCAGAGAACTTCTGTAGGTGGCAGCTTGGGGAGTTGATGGAGAAGTCTGCAGTGTAGAGGGTGAAGAGGAATGGTGCCAGCACAGTTCCCTGTGGGGCCCCCGTACTGCAGACCAGTGTATCAGAGACACAGCCCTGTGTCCTCACATACTGTGGCGTTCTGTGAGGTAGTCCAGTATCCACTGGGACATGTGGTGGTCCACTCCTGATAGCTCCAGCTTGTCCCTCAGAAGTCGTGTCTGGATCCTCACAGTGCTTCCAGGCTTCTCCAGGTGAGTCAGAGCTCGGTGCAGGAGGTAGATGATGGCATCCTCCACCCCAATGCCAGGCTGGTAAGCAAACTGCAGCGGATCCAATGAAGACCTCACCAGGGGGCGCAGATGGTTTAGAGACAACCTCTCGAGGGTCTTCATCAGATGTGATGTCAGGGCTACTGGCCTATAGCTGCTGAGGTCGTTGGGATGGGAGTTCTTTGGTACCGGTACCACACAGGAGGTCTTCCACAGCTGTGGTACTTTGCCCAGCAACAGGCTCAGGTTGAACAGATAACCTAGGATGCCACACAGTTCATCTGCACAGCACCTCCGGACCCTGGAGCTGATGCCATCTGGACCTGCAGCCTTCCGCACCTTGATCTTGCGAAGCTCGTTCCTCATTTGAAGTGCTGAGATAGATAGAGTGGATTTTGGGGGAGGGGTGGTGTATGTTGGAGTCCACAGAAGCCTGGGGTGAGTGTGATGGCTGGGAGGTGTGAGATGAAAGACAGGCAGTCACTGAAGATGAGGGAGATTGCAGCAGGGGGGACTATGCTGGGGGAGGTGTGGGTGGTTGATCAAACCTATTAAAATATTTGTTTAGGTCACCCACCCCAAATCTCCTGCAGCCTGGGGGGTTGGTTTTTGTCCTGAGCTTGTCTTCAGGCTGCTCCAAACCCCTCTGATGTTGTACTGTTGCAGCTGCTCTTCTGTCTTCCTGCTGTAGTTTTCCTTCCCTTCCCTTATCTTCCATTCTAGATAATAGATAGAAGAAAAGTCTTTAAGCTGGTAAACAAAATTACCTATGTAGTTTATTTAGTATTACATCTGTCCTTTATAGAGGATTGTGTAATTGTGTTGCTGAGCTCTATTAATAATTTCCTGACTGATGATGAATCCCTCATTGAGCCAACAATAAAATGTTTTCCAGCAGTCGCGGAAAGTCGATTCTGTTCGTCTGGACATAGCATTTCCCGAGGCAGAAACCTTTTGTCACTCATCCAAGTGACTTCTTCAATCTCAGCTGACTGCAGGTTTGATGACCGAAACTAGCCCCATTGAATAACAACGGACCAGGAGGTCACGATCTTTAATATTCACCCTCTTACAACGCTGTGAGTGCTGTCATTCCTCAACTCTCTGTGAATAGTATCCATGGACATTTATCAATGGTCATGACAATTTGCATATTGATCATGATCATGAAACTGACCTCACAGCCTGTTGTGCTAGTTTCGATAATTATAGGAATGTACTGTTTATAAGTTTGGGGAAACCTGCAGTCAGCTGAGACTGAAGAAGTCACTTGGATACGTGACGAAACGTTTCTCTCACTGAAAATCCTACAGAACAGAATCTACTTTGTGGGATTTCCTTACCTGGATGATTGAGTATGCAAGTGTGTCAAACGGCATAAACTATTATGTGGCAACAAAACCCATAATAGTCATTAAACCTTATGTTTTAACTTTGCCACTTTGCTTCAGTTCGTTGAACTTTGTGGGCATTCCCTCTGCACAGCTCTCTTAAGGTCTTGCCATAACATTTCAGTCAGGCTAAGGTCTGAACTTTGACTGGCCAATCGATTCTTTTCATTTTCAGCCACTCTGTTTTATATGTTACTGCCCTTGGGATCATTGTCCTGGTACATAAGCCAGTGACTCTAGAATACTTTGCTATACAGAGGAGTTCATGGTCGTTGTGCTGTCTTTGATTTTTGCAACACGTGGTGCTGTGAAATTATGGCCAAACATCTTCATTGTTGCAGGAAGTCTTGTTGTTTCCTCAGAGTCTATTTTGCAAACTTAAGTCATATGTATGACTTGGGTTGGGTATAAACAAGTATAGCTTGTTTGTCATGAACTTTAACATTTCACATGCTCACTGAGGCCTAGAGAGTCTAAAATGTAATGCTCCAGACATGCCTGCAACTTATCCTCTTAATTGCTATGGAAGCAGTGAGGGTGTACTCAGTTTTTACCAGAGAACTCTTTCCTTTTCACATTACTGTACCTCGCACTATGATTCCTTTAAGTTTTACCGAGTTTCAGTAAACGTTTCCACAAAGTTCATTTTAGTATCTAACATTGTTGGGATTCTATACCCACTATACCCTCTGTCTCCAAATCTATAAAACAGTAGTTATTAGCTAATAAAATGTGTTGTCATAATCTGAAGTTTTCACTAACTGTGATTTTATAATAATTGTGTTAACATGCTTTTGCATCTTTTTCTGAATCATTCTCTCAACCTGGCAGGGACTGCAGAAGAAAACTAGCTTTTATGGCTAAATATGGCACTGTTAAATGATAGACTGAACGTTATATTATGTATGCTATGTAGACAATGTTGACTGACAGAAGGATTTGTTTTTTGTGGGTCAGCTGGACCGTCCAGCTATCATCAATGACATGGTCGAGCCAGCCTCGTTGCCAGACCCTAACTCTCTGCCACTGGAAAACCTGAATCTTTGCACAGTTAGTGGTTGGGGTGTTACCTGGATGTACGGCCAGAGTTTATCCCCCGAACTGAGGTCAGTGGAGGTGGAATTGTTCACCAGCTGCTGGAATTACTACCCCTTCAGGATCACAAACAACATGATCTGTGCTGGCTCTAGGAGTGGCGGGAGAGACTCCTGTCAGGTAACATATGTAAATACAAAAATTAAATACAAAAGAATGATACAAGACTTGGAAATGGACACTTCAGTTTGTCTATTTTACACTGATGACTTTGCATTTGTTTTTGCTTTTTAATGGAGTAATGCGGTAAACTTTAAATTGCCAAACAGCAGCAACAATGTCCCACTAACAAAAGCAATATCACTTCTAATGGTTGCTGGACTTTGCATATTTTGTATTTCCTTTAAAAATAAACAAATAAAATTTGTCCTATCAGGTAACAAACACCCTGAAATCTTTTTTTTTTCTTTTCCTTTTTCAGGGTGATTCTGGAGGACCTCTTATTTGTAACGGTAAATTTGAAGGCATTGTATCTTGGGGCATTGGCTGTGCGATTTCATACTACCCTGGTGTCTACACCAAGGTCAGAAACTACATTGGATGGATGAATCAGGTTATTGAGAACAGCTAATAACAATCCTTACCACTAGCTAACAGAAAATTCTACCTTGATTAAAAAAAAGAAGAAGAAAAAGAAACAAACTTGAATGGCTCCTGAAGGACCAAAAATGCTATGTTTATCTTTTATATAATTGTTTTTATATAATCACAGATATATTTGTTAAAGCTAAATTACCTGGAACCTACACCTGACTGACTTTTATTCCCACTGACTGAATATGATACAAACTGAACCAGGTTTTACAATTCATTCTGCTAAAAACACTTTTTTATGTTACAGTTATATTACAGTGTTATACAGAAATGAAAACATTGTCATAGATTTTGGATAACGTCTGTTTCAGGAATTGTTTTTGCTCCTTGAAACCTTCTATTGTCCACTGACTATAAACATATGGACCTTAAATAAACATTTTCTGAGAATAACCTGTGTTTTTTTCGGTCATTAAACTAAAACTAAAACTAAAACTCACTACGAAACTTCCTCAGAATCCGGTCAGGCAGGTGAGTCACACTTAAGTCAGAGTCTTGCCCAAACCCCGGTTTCATGTCACATCTGCACAAAAGTCACAAAGGGACAACACCTCCCTTTCTTTATGACAGCATGCTGACATTCTGGTGAGTGATTGGCTGCTTGTGCCCTCTCCCCTTTCCCTCGGTCCCATTCACATTTAAAGCTGAGCTGCAACAGGCTCACACACCAACTTTAAAAGAAATCTTAGAAAATACAACCGTAATCATGGCAGGAACCCAGTCCAACAGTGAGGTGATGCATATTGAGGATCGTGACATTAAACATGTTTCCAAAGAGACAGTTGCAAAACTGATTCAGCTCTCCCACGAGGCGAAGGAGCAAACCTACTGTCCTTACAGCAAATTCAGAGTCGGGGCTGCGCTGCTCACCCTTGACAACAGTGTGCATACAGGTAAGTCTCATGTGAAACTTGTTGTTTAGTAGATGCATGTATATCATATGAAGCTTTAAGGTAATGGTTTTAGGTTAGGGGTGAACACAAAAGCAAGTTATTGGCTACTATTTACTGAATGAATGCTGTTGCACCAAAACACAAAAGTAACTTTTAGCATAATTGTACCCTGAAAAGTATATAGTGAAAGACGGGAAGACGTGAGCTAAATTATTATGCTGTTTGTATCTGAGTCAAGTCAATTCTTGCTTCTTTATGGTGCAAGATCTCCACACACGAGTGAGAAATGACAAAACCTCCCAGCTCTTACCTTTGTTTTTGTTTTATCCAAATGAAATGCACAAGAAATTACACATTAGTTTGTTCTGAGTTGTCTTGATCCGCTGTGTTAATGATTACCTGACAGTTCAAATGTCTGGACTTGGTGCGGAAAGCTCAGATAAAGGTTTATTATTTATCGTGTGGCTCTACATCCTCAGCTTTTTATAATTCCACTTGACTGAGTTAAATCACATTTCTGAGAAGGAACACATCTTAGCGTTCCCGCGAGCTAAGGGAGCCCTTCGGTTATCACTTGCTTCAACGGCACTGTGTGCACCGAGAGGGATGTCAGACCACTGTCTACAGTAAAGCAAAGACACAAACGTCTGGTCAGTGTCACTGGACTGTACAAACCTTGGCAAGTGTCCCTCAGTGGGAATGTCTGGGGAGGGTAAAAGGCTGGTAAACAGCTGTGAATGTTTTTTACCATGTGAAGAACCCCGTTTATTGCTCATGTTGCCAAAAACAATCCCTTTCTATTCTTGTGTCTTCGGCAGGTTGTAATGTGGAGAATGCCTGTTACAATCTGGGAATGTGTGCTGAGAGGAACGTTATTGCAAAGGCAGTGTCAGAAGGGCACCGACGTTTCAAGGCCATTGCAATTGCCAGGTAAGGAGCACGTATAATTAACACACACACACAGTAATCTGGAAAGTTCTCCATTTCCACAGATGCAGGCATCCTTCCTGCTGTTGCAAAGTCTGAGACTATGACTCACTCCACATTGCATGTCTTTGTGCACGTCGCTAAACCTTAAGAAACACAGACAGACTACCAATGTTATTTCTTAAACCAGGTTAAGACTTTTTTTGTCTGTATATTGTTTGTTAGGGAAGAGTTAAGGCTGTAGGATACTTCTCCTTAGCAGTCACAAATCTTGAAAAAGCTGGAGAAGTGATACTATAACTAAGTATGTGAAATTCTGCCGTGAATCCTAATATTAAATAGAAGCCATGAGTTTTTCTTTCTACATTTCATATAAGTAAACAACTATTTGCCAATTCAAAACTCTTCTTCTCCTTTCCTCAGTGACATGAGTGACCAGTTCATTTCCCCATGTGGAGGCTGCAGGCAGTTCATGAGAGAGGTATTAACTCTGCTCATTTTGGTTTGGAACAGATTTGTTTAAAGGGGACCTTTAATCTCCAGTCAGTGATTGTATACAGTACACAGTGACAAGCTCACACGTCACTCTAGCCAATATTTATCCTGTTTGTGGCCTGTGTAACACATTAGAAGGTGCTAGTTTGTCATTAAACAAACATTTCAGTGTGAAACACTTGACTATCCTGTAAGACTCCAGCCCTTTGCTTTCCCCGTTTACAGTTTGGATCAAACTGGGATGTATACTTGTCAAAGCCTGATGGCTCGTATATGAAGATGACTGTGGAAGAGCTTCTGCCAGTTTCCTTTGGCCCCGAAGACCTGACCAAGAAGAAAGTGTCTTACATTCCTAATAGCAACTGAGCCAGTCTTCTAGTACGAAAACACACGAGTGTCCGTGACACGCAGCGTACTTCAAGCACATGCTGATCATGCATTGATGTAATGTAGCAGAAGTTATATTTATGGTCAATATTTGTTCTTGTATTATTTGTTGAAATGTAAACAATGTCAAATATTTAAGTGTACTCTAAATACCAAGTGATGCTAAAAATATACTGTGGAAACAATGCATCTGACTCAATTAGTCAACCATTTGCCCGCTTGTATATGATGAGTACTGTGTAGATACATAAACAATGTGTGTCGGTTAAAAGAAGCACAAACAACAGAGATATCAAGGTCAAACATATTTGCACACTTTAATAAATAAACCGTTTTAAAAAGGAATTTAGTTACACTTCATTTTATACAGTTAGAATGACTTCCAAAAGACATAGAAGAATACAATTATTATTTGTTGAGCAGCAAATTATTCTATTACAGAGACAAGGGTGAGTTTTATGATGTGATTTTAGGTCTACTTATTCCATGCATTAACATCTGCTGTGGTTAAAGGGCCAAGTATTAAAATGGACAAATATACGGTTTGATTTATTGTTCCTGTTGATTGGAGGTAACAAACAAAACAGGTAAATCAGCCTCAAGCAGGTTAATCAATATGCATTTCACCCTGTTATTGGGTGTTCTGAGGCTGTGTAAGTTCTGTTTGTCTGAAAGCGATGTCAGCTATGAATAGCAAACTAAAGTACAAAATCAAATTCAATTGAAGGATCCTGCAATCCCACAGAGACAAATCATCTGTAACAGTGCAACAATTTCAGTTTGCATGCCATCATTAGCCTGCTCCCAAAGAAAGCCTCTGAAGTGTCAGATTTTTCCATCAGTGGGACATAACGTTAAAAGATCAAACTCTAGGGAGGTGTTAACAGTGGATGGAAAGTTCAGAGGTTCAATGTGGTTTTAAAGTCCTTGAGCAGACAGAAATAAACGCACATCTCCCATGCTGCATGAGTTTAACCTCATGAATGTAGATAAACATTTTTGCACTCACAGCTAGCTAGAGCTAACGTCTGAGCCGTAATGCATTGTGTGGATGTAAACACGTTAACAAAACAATTAAGAACGCGCATTCTGCTGTTGTAAAACACTGGGTTTCAACAGTTCAGTGGCAAACTACATCTGCAAAATAGAGCTTTTAAAAAAAAACAACAACAAACAAACCTGAAAACTAATTTTCTTAATTCAGCTTCAGCCCTCTGCAGTGTCGTCAAAAAGCGTGGGCCATGCTGGGACACGTATCCTGGGCAGGGTCCCTTCCATTAGCCTCTCCATCCACAGTCCCAGCCTGTCAAGCTTATGGTGGACTTCTATGCTAGTGGCCCTGCTGGAGCCTCTCCTGGAGCTGGATCCATCCTCCCTGGAACGGGATCGCGACCGGGAGTGTGAGCTAGACCTTGACTTGGAACGGGACTTCCTCCTGCTGTCTGAGGAGAATGAGGTATCAGAAGATGAATCGCTGCCATCGTCCCCTGTGAACACGGGTCTAAAGAGGCAGAAATATTTCTTGTGGCCATTCAGGGCCAGGACATAGCCCATGTAGTTGGAAGACTCCTCCTCGTCATCTGAATGGCTCTGGCTCTGCGCACCATCACGATCCAAGCGAAGGAGTGATGACATCCAGTGGCGATGCTTATCGGCGTTGAGGAAGGAGAAGTGGAGGGTCTCAGACCTGCAGATAGGCAGCAAAGAGATTTAGGATTTAGGATAGCCATTGGAGGATATTAGCAGGCCAGATCAATAGTATAGCAGATACCACTTTAGACTCATGAAAAGTAAAACCTCCACACTTACCCAGAGAAAGAGAAAACCTCCTTGGCAAATTTCCGGAGCAAAGCACTCTTGGAAGAATTGGTGAGCACCAGCAGGACATTGATGTGGCCAGGCCTCAGCTTGACAAGGTTGCTGGTGTATGTAATGCCTGTTAGCTCTGTCACCTCCACAAAGTCCTTTTTTGGAGGACGGCTAAACAAACCAAAGAGGAAAAACTAATGAAATATGCTTTTGTAGTTCATGTCCATATACAGTACAGTGCAAAGGTTTTGAGTCATTATTCATTTCTTTATATTTTGCTTCCAAAGAGCCAAATGTTTTTGTGAGTTTCAAAGTTAGTCTTGAGCAGTAGCTCTCCAGGCTTTCTCGGAGGTCTTTCAAAGTTTTTCTTTGCACACTGCCTTCTTTTGCAATCCTTTTTAGTGCAGTTTCATGTTTCTCCTTGTTTGTTTGTTTTTTTGTTTTTGTTTTTTTACACCACTTCAAAGTGACCTAAGAATCCTTCAAGCATAAAAAAAAGTATCTAACAAAAATGACCCATACCTGCACTCTCTTTTGACAAAGGTTTTTGGTGTATTGGACTGAGAAACTATTAACGCACAAACATTATTCTATTAGGTCACATGGAATCATCCATGATCCTGCCTGCTAGATAAAAACCTACAAAATTTCAAAATATGCTTTCAAAAGCATTATTTCCAATTAGAGTCGCTCATGGAAGGTATGAGAGTGGCTCTTATACTTGTCATTACATTACCTGAAGGTACTTGCTCTGCTCGATGCATCATCCTCAGTTCGTGTTTGCTCCTTTGGCTTTGGTTTTGGTTTTTGGGGTTTGCTCTCACCCGGCTCACTGAAAATATACCAAAGAAAGAAAATCATCAGTCTTTTGAGATCATGATATTTTCCCAGAGTTTGACTCAGCTCAACATCTGCAAGCACCTGCCAACCAGTCAAGTTTCAGTGTGCATGTCTGCCAACAGGGTCTACTTCACCTGAACGCCTGGATGATGACGGTGCCAAAAACAATGAAGAGAGCTGAGAAGATCAAGGACAGAATAGGCATCATCTCTCGCCTTGCAGGAAAAAAATGAAGTAAAAAAAGGAGTTTGGATTGAAACATACAGGAAAAAAAATACAATGCACAGCGCAAACTTTTCATTTCAGCTAATTTTGTCTCTACATGTTGATACACTTTAGAGGAGCAGCGTTACAGCTGTAATTAAAGACAGAACGTAAGAACATACAGAGCCACCTCAATGTTCATATTCATTCTGATACAGAATGATTCACTTACTTAATCATTTCAAAAATATCAGGAAAAACAAACATTGTTTGACTGTCTCTTTCTTACAGTGAACTCAGCAGATTCCCTGGATCAGTATTGTCTTACCAATTTGAGTAGAGAAGGTCATCGTATATTTGAAGCATGTAATCATAAGCAGCATTCATCCACCGAATGATAAAAATCTGGTAAGGGAAAAATAAGGACATTAATGCAAAAATATAATTCAATGAAGTTCACCCTCAGATGAATGTGTGAATGCCCATGCAGACCCAGCCTGGCAGGCTCTCGACTAAAGCATCTACGCTGGCACTTACGGGGGCCATCTCGTTGTTGAGTTCTGGTAAGGTGGCGTCTGAAGTCAGATAGGTGGGGTCCTTCTGAAGGAGCTCCAGCTGTTCATGAAGGTGGTACTTGTCTTCCTCGCTGCCATTCCAGCCACCGCTCACGGAGCGGTACAGGACTTTACCAGTCTGGCTCCGCCTCTCGAGAATCACCACCTGTCAGTGTTTAGGAGCACTGTGACTGTAATTTGAGGCGCTGCACCATCTTTAGTCTGCACATATCGGTAATGTGACACATCGTATCAGAGAGATCTTCCATTGCAAGTTGTTCTGGGTATATGAAGGTGGTTTGCCAAAAAGTGCAGGATGTCCTTGAGGTTTTGTTTTTTTTGTAGCAATAACAGACAGAAAAGTGATGATTGTTACAAAGCAGTGATTCCCAAAGCGTTGGCCGGGGTGGGCCGCAGTAATAACAGCCACTAAAAAAGATTTTCTGGTTTTTAAGCGGGCTGCAGAACTCTTGACTTTGGGGATTGCTTTTGTAAAGTATGGACTGTGTGTGTTTTGACCACTGACCTGAGCAGAGTGTGCTCCCTGATTTTGGAGCAATGCCTGGCAGAGAGGCTGCTGCTGACGCTGGTAGACATATGCAAACCGTAGCACATCTTTGCTGTTGGCTGAGGCGAAGTCCAGGAAGGCCTTATTGGCTGTGAGATAGGCTGGGTCATCGCCTGTGATCAGCAGCACACAGTACCTGCAACCCACTCACAATCAGCTCCCCAGCCACCGCAGTCAAATGTAGCTACACAACCTTTGCATTACCATCATGACAACTGTCCAACTATTCTGCTTCTTACAGTTATAAAAAAAATTATTTTTCTTCTAACAGTCTTGGCTCAGTTTACAAGAGGTCAATCTAAGTAGGATCATAAGTGCAGGACTATTGACTACTAATCTGTTCACAAAATGTCTTACTTCCTCCGCCGGTGGAACTGCTTGACAGGACATAGCTCATCAAAAAGCTGCTGGCTGACCAGTCGTGGCACCTGCAGGAACTTGTTGTTTGAGACAAACTCGTTCATCATCTGTCGCTTCATCCCTCTGGCCTGATAAAAAACAAAGATCCTTCTATGTAAAGTTTAAATCGATTACCATAAGGAACCGGCTTTAAGCTGCAGCATATTCCTGGTGTACCTGGATGATGTCAACAGGCTTCACCGTGTCTTCCTTAAAGAGCAGCATGGTGGGAGCATATGTGTTTATGTTGAACTGCAGCAGGAGCCTGGTGCTGCTTGTGCCACTCTGGTCCACAAAGCCGAAACGCACATAATCTCTGAAGGCGAATGCTGTCAACTGTGGGGTCGAATGGAAAGATTAGAGCCTGAAAGGGTGCTCAAGACAAAAATGACGCTGCTTTTGTATTAGTTTTTGATTGTTAACCATCTAAGGTGAAAATAAATTAGATAAAATTCTGTGCGGTATATAAATATAAAATTAATCTATTTGGAAAAAGGAACAATTTTAAGTGGAAGAGCTGCAAAAACAGAGACCTCTGCACTTGCTGTTGGGAGTCTATTTATGTGCCGTCATGCATTTTTGTTTTTTATAAGCAGGGGATGAGGCAGGCTGAACAACTCATTCTGTAATGAGTGATCTATTTGCTTGGAGCTGGATGTGTTCTTCTCCTACCTTGTAGAGCAGGGGAACAATGGGGATCTGATCAAACAACAGAACTCTGGGTTTATTTTCCACATGCCAGTTTTCAAGAAATGCCATGTAGTTATCGTCAGTGATCTACAAAAACAACAGAAATTAGCTGAAAAATATACTTCCTGCAACTTTATTAGCCATGATGACTAATCTATAAACACAGAAGAAAAACTGATGATGGCACACACATGCAGTAGCAGCACAATTGTGTCAGTTTTAGTTACCTTCATCACCAGTTTCTGGGGCAGCAAATCTTCAACAAACTGTCGCAGGAACTCCCGCACCACTGCCTGATGGAAGAAGGTCACTTTTCCGTTCACCACCCCGATGATGGAGGGAGCACGGTAAGCTCCCAGCTGCTTGGCCAAAGCCCGATCAAAGCCCAGGTCTACAATACCGATGCCTACACCTGGAGTAAAAATAACAACAGATTACAGTTGGACCTGGCATACTAGAGTAAAACAAATCCTCTGCCTCAGCAAGTTAAAAAGAAATAAATAAATCCTAAACAGTATTGGCAGATTTGTTATCATCCAATAATTTTACATGGTGAGTTAATGTCATTGAATGAAACCTTTTTTTTTTCACTTACAACAAGCTGATGGCAAATTTCTCTGTATTCAAATATATCTATGGCTAAATCTGTTTATAATAATAAAGGATGCAAGTGATGTGAGTAAATCTTATTTCAGCTCTTTCCCCTTGGACACCTGGTAGTGCTAACCCTCGTTTCTCTTTTCTGAACTGAGTTTCAGGTTTCTGTCATATTTCGGCCTGCTTCCAGAAAAAAAATGACTGTGTGTGCATAAGAGGTTTAGCGAAGGAGGTCTATACAGCTTACTGGGGCTAGTCTTGGAACAAATATTCCAATGATCTTTACTTATATACACCGGAGAGGATTTTAAATGTCGTCTTTACGAGGTAAAGAGTTAAGATTGATTTTCACTTTCACTAAACAACTACTGTGAAGCTCAGGAATAAGAGACTCTTAAAGCCTCTAAGAAGAACTACTATTTCCCTAGTTTAAGTCATAAAATGACCTGAACAGCACAGTACTTAATACCGCTTTAGCATCAGAAGCTACACTAATTACCGAACCCGTCCAGACTCAAGCACCACTGTTAAGTTTGCAAATAATACAATCACGAGTAGCCTCCTAAATGACGCACACAGGGAAAAGGTTCAAATTATAATAGTATGGTGTGTGAACACAAAGACCAAAGAGATCATTGTAGACATCTGGGCTACAAAATAAACCACACATGCACCTCAAAAAAATCTATACATTAATGAAAGAAGCCATGGAGATAGTCCCCAACTTCAGGTTTCTGAAGCTGGGATTTCTTGGGATGGCAAAACCTCAGCAGTTGTAGGTGAGTCACAACAGCTGTTTGACAGACAAATAAAGGACCCTCCACACACCTTAGACGCTATTTATTATGCTCGCCCCATGAGGCAGGCACCTTCAGAGCTATGCTTCTTCTGTATCTCACGTACAGTCATGTTTTCATCCTTCAGATAGACATATTTATATGGGTACATGACTTATTTTATCAACATTTTAGAACTTGCGTAATCATTTTGCACTCTGTCCAGTACTATAAAACTGCTAACGCGCCCTCACTCTTGCTGTTCTTTTTAGCTTTGTTAGTGCAGAATTTTTAATCATTTGTACTTCTTACATTTTACTTGTTTTCTTTTTTATTTCTGTCACCATCTAAATGTTACGTGCCACGGGAGATTAGTATCGCTGTAATTTTGTTATGTTTGCATAGTGACAATAAAGGCCTTGAATCTTGAAGCAAAGCAAGAGACTTTTGTTAAACAGTTGTAACATCCACCTTGTGAAATTCTATGTAAATCCCAGTTGTTCTCACAGGTGACATCAGCTCGGTGCAAGAGGGTTGCATAAACAGCAAGACGGCTGATACAGACTAACTGTGCTTCTAATAAGCCAAACTCTCAGCTATTCACAATCATTATATAGAGTTGAGTTCTCTTGTTTCACTCTTTGCTTCAAGAAACCAAGAACAACAAATAAACCATAATGAATAATTAAAGAAGTGCAAGGCTCTCAGTAAAGCATCTCAACACTGTTGCCCTAATGGGCAGTTGTGCAGACATTAATCTTGTGAGCTGATGCCTTTATCCCCAGATGGTGTTAGGACACACTGATATCCTTACCTAAAGGCTCCAGCTCCTGCACGGTCTCCTTCCACACTGGCTCGATATGGATGCATGCAAAGCACCACTCTGAGGTCACTTTTATTAGGTATGGCCTCTTGTGGCTGTCTGGAAGGACTTCGTTGTTAAACTGTGCAAGGCGAAGCATGTACTTGCTGTCTGAAAAGTCTCTGTTCCTGGAGAAAAGCAGGGAAAAACATGAAGTGTTTTAAGATCTAACCTCAAAGATGCTAACAGTACACAGCTTGAGTGTAAACTGCAACTGTAACTTTCATTTGTTTGCTTGGGTTGAATTAGTGTTCATGAGACAGAGAAGCTTCTCCAAAAAAAGAAAGAACAAGAATAACAGGATCAAGTCTAAATATGTGTAAAAGGCAAAATTGATGTATTCAGTGTATGAACTGATGTGTGATGTATGTAAGGAATCTGCTTATATATATTTTTTTGTTTGGTTTGCAAACACAAAGAGGAGCCCAGATTACACTGACAGCAGAGGGTACCTGGGGAAATGGAAAAAGGACTCATCAAAGTAAAAGCTGCTGTGAAAGCTGCGGAAACCATGATGCTGTGACTGGCCAAAGTGCTGGTTTTCATCCTTCTGCCCAAACCGGTCAAAGTTGGACCTTCGCTCCTCATTAGATAGAATCTGTGTGCAAAACAGGAAACGGGAAACGATAAGGCTCTGACAGTAATGTCTGCAATATGGGGACGAGACTATGATAAAGAAAGTGAAAGTGAATTAAATGAACCATGTTAAAATGCCTAATGATCCCTTTTCACCCACCTCGTAAGACTTAGAAATCCTGATGAACATGTCCTCAGCATTAGGGTCCTTATTTTTATCTGGGTGCCTACAAAAGGGTGACATTACGGATTACCAGCAGATTCAAAGAGGGTTACATTTAAGGTTCTGAAACAGGCCTACACAGTGATGGGTTAAGCAAATACTAACAGCAGTTCATGCCAAATGTGAAATGCTGACTGTCAGCTAAGATATGATGGGCTGACATTAGGGGCCCGGTTGTCAGTCACTCACCATTCTCTGGCAAGCCTCTTGTATGCCCTTTTGATTTCGGCTTGACTGGCACTCCTGCTGACACCCAGGGTGTAATAGGGGTCATATTCAGAGGCTGTTTTCACCAGCTCTGCGCTCAAAATTAGCATAAAGATGGCGAGAAAAGCTGCACATTTCCCAGACTGTCGGCTGGTCCTCCAAACCCTCATGATCTGTCTGTCTCTGTCCTTGACCAACAGTAACGTCAGTTATCTACCGTACTGTCCAGATGAGTAACGCTACAAAGCTCTCCAGCAACAGACGGGCTTACATGATCACACATGCCGAACTCTTTGACTGCTATGCATAACCACACACAACATTGTAGTATTTCACTAAGACGAAGCCATTATTTCCAGGAACTGATGGACATTAGCACAGTCGGTATCATGCCGGCGATGAAAACCAGCTTCCGGTTGAAACTTTCAAAGTAAATGAAAATTAGGCTAACTAAAGGAACAATAACTGAAAAAAAAAAGTATAATTCAAGAAAAATCCATAATTAATTACAAAGAAATAATAAAAACCACACGAGAGCTAATAAAGGCATTGTCGAAAGACTGATCAACTTATGATAAGATGACTGCCGATGATAGATTTTTATTTAAATAGCTTAGTGCAGACCTCACTTGTCTCAGTTAAGGCCAGAGTTCATGATTCAACAATAAGAAAGAGACTGGGCAAAAATGGCATGGCCTAGTTAAAGCCCTCACATAAATCCTTTTGAGATGTTTTGACATGACCTTAAACAGGCCGTTCATGCTCAAACCCTCCAATGTGGCTGAATTAAAACACTTCTGCAAAGAAGCGTGGGAGAAAATTCCTCCACAGTGATGTGAAAGACTTATTGCTGGTTATCACAGACTCATGACTGCAGTTCTTGCTGCGAAGGGTGACACAAACAGTTATTAAGTTTAGGGGGTAATTACGTTTTCACACAGGGTTTGGACAACCTTTTTCCTTTGAAATTATCATTCAAAACTGTATTTTGTATGTACTCGGGTAATCTTTGTCTAATACAATATATATATATATATATGGTCTGAATAGTGTACGTATAAACATGAAATACTTTTCACAGCAGTGTAGATGAAGGAACAACTAGCAGCAGTCTTTTAAAGCTGCATTGTTCAGTGGTTAATAACTGAGTGGTCAGGTCACCCATCACTGATAGCTCCTGGTATCCTCCCGAGCTCTACCTCACACAGACCCAATAATGACAGCCTTAGTATTTGAGGTTTGTGATTATCTTTAATTTGCCAAAGGACTTGCATGCTTATATTTTGAAGTAAACATAACAACATCCGGTCTGGGCTCCAAGCTGGAGAATGACTACTGCGCATGCTCTAGTTTACAGCTGTTCACAGCACTCAATTTTCTTCAGTCTGCTTTAATTTTAGATTTTTTCTTTATTATCACAAGTGGCAAAATTAGATCTCGCAGCTATTTTTTTTGTTGTTCTTTTTTGTGTTGTTTTATATTACTGTAATCATTGTGTTTTATCCGTTTTTGGCAAAAAAAAAAAACTGCAACATTGAGTTGTGGTGTTTGTCTATTTGCTTATGCTCATTTTTAAGAATAAAAATTAAATGAAATCTTTGTCAATATAAACCTATCTTTTCGCCATTTTAAAACCTCTATTTTGGGGGGCGGAGGTTCACTTCCGTTTCCCCTGCGTCACGAAGACCCGTAAGTGACACTACTTGGAGGTAGACAGTGATTGCATTGATACCTTGTGTGCGGATCTCTGAACGGTGAATGACAGAGGCTGCTTATTGTAACCCAGACTGACCCAGTGAAAAGACCAAGTTTCCATCCTTCCTTCCAATATGAGCTGTCTTTCTGCGTTTGCATACCGCGCAGTGAGCTTACAAAGTGCGCAGATGGTCTGGTCTCGGTAGCTAACGCTAGCTCTGCAAAGCTGCTATCAGTGGTCCGCTCCAGCTGTACCGTTCACACCACAGGCACACGCTTTCATTTGCTAAGGTAACTAACAAACTCTCTTCAATTCAGTTCATAACTGGTTACTGCATTTGTGTGTGTGTGTGTGTGTGTGTGTGTGTGTGTGTGTGTGTGTGTGTGTGTGTGTGTGTGTGTGTGTACTGTTAAGCTACTAAGCTTAGAAACCAGTTGGTGCTGCAGAATCATGGGTGAGTGAAAGAGCTGAGGTTACTTTGCTAAAGCATCTACGTGAAAACAGAAAGACGCAAAAGCTCTTTGCTCATTCCCCTTTAACTATACTTGTTCATATTTATGTTTGACAGTTATAATTCGTGATGATAAAGCTGATATATTTTGCCTCTTTTGTTTTTTCACCCCAGAGTCCGCATCATGAATCTGTTTCGTCTGGTGTGCCGCCACAAGACAGCGCTGGTCATTGGCACAGTTTGCAGCTTTGCTGTAGTTCTGGTCTTCTTAGCAAAATGCACATCAGAAACCCTAAAACAGGGTCACCCCGATCCTCCTGGCAGAGCCCCCCAAGCCATCGGTTTTCAGTCCCGCCCAGCGCAACAGAATCCTCCCTCCGCATCCAAAGACTTGTCAGCATTTCTCGTGGTCCTCATCACAACAGGACCGAAGTACACGGAGCGACGTAGTATTATCCGCAGCACCTGGCTTGCCAAGCGGGACTCTGATGTTCTGGCCATGTTTGTAGTAGGAACACAGGGCCTTTCCAGTGAGGACCTTCAGAATCTTAACACGGAGCAAGGGCGGCACAAGGACTTACTCTTACTGCCCGACCTGCGAGACTCTTACGAGAACCTGACCCTCAAACTGCTGCACATGTACACCTGGCTGGACCAGAACGTGCAGTTCACGTTTGTCCTGAAAGCAGATGACGACACATTCGCTCGCTTGGACCTCCTCAAAGAGGAGCTGAAGGGGAAGGAGCCCAACCGGTTGTACTGGGGCTTCTTCTCGGGCAGAGGCCGGGTGAAATCGGCGGGGAAGTGGCGCGAAAGCTCGTGGGAGCTGTGCGATTACTACCTCCCCTACGCGCTGGGCGGCGGCTACGTGCTCTCGGCCGATCTGGTGCATTATGTGCGTCTTAATGCAAGATACTTCAAGACGTGGCAGAGCGAGGACGTGTCGTTGGGTGCGTGGCTGGCACCGGTAGACATCCGGCGGACACATGACCCACGCTTTGACACAGAGTACAAATCACGTGGCTGCAACAACAAATACCTGGTGACGCATAAGCAGAGCTTGGAGGACATGTTGGAAAAACATCAGACTCTGCAGCGCGATGGCAAGCTCTGCAAGGAGGAAGTCAAGCTGCGTCTGTCCTACGTGTATGACTGGAGTGTGCCACCCTCACAGTGCTGCCAAAGAAAGGATGGGATCCCGTAATCATTGTTTTCTAAAAGGCTGAAGTTCGCTTTATATCTATAGTCATGTCGTCAAAGTCAGTAATGTTATCGGATTTTTCCTTTCCACCAAGTCTCCATTGTTAGACCGTTTAAAGTCACCTAACTGATACAAGACACACAAATTGTAGCATTTGTGAAAACACAAAAAGGGTGCAATTCACTGTTTTTTGATTTTATTTTTGTTTGCTCATGTTAAAGCAGCTTTAGGAGCTCTAAACCTACAATTAGTTTCATTTCCCTTTTGTGTGGGTTTGACATGTTATAGCTGTGGTTGTGAGGGTTTGGATGGAGAAAAAGCCATGAACGAAGAGATTCACATTTTCACAAATCAAAAGCTGTGTTTCAAACACTCTTTTGGGGGCTCCACACATTAATACTCACTTTTATGTGGTTATAGAGCTAAAATCACCCATTTAAATCAGAGCGACAGCTTGAAGTACGATGTCGGGTATCAGTTTTACGGCTTGGCGTGAACCGTCAAGAGATATTGCTCCTCGAGTATTTTAACAGAAGCCATCTTCAATCCTGCTTCGTTGTTGAGCCCCTTCGGTTTTACTGTAAGTGCTTAACCTTATCACCTTCTGCCTACTTCTTTTCAGTGTCTGTATGTTCTCTTAACCTGTTGGACCTTTTTCTACATATATGAGATATGCTTTAAAGTTATTACAGTATAGTAGCTAGTACAAGAAAAACCCAGAAAGGAGATCGTTACCCTTCTGTTGATTCTGTTGATGTCTACCTTTTTTCTTTTATTTTATTCTGCGGCAAACATGACACACTGGTATTGAGTTTGGACGGGCTTGCAGTGGGTGTGGTCGCTGCTCATGGATACAGTTTGTATTTAAAATATGTTTGAGAAAATTTGCAAAAGTCGTAGATTGACTTTTTGTTTACGATCGATGGCGCTCAAGGTTTTGCGTGTCTCAGAGAAAATGGGCGAACATGTGGGATTCGGCAGGACTTCTTTTTTTTCCTCATGTTGGAACCTGTTTGAGAATTCCGTTATGGTACTTACATTTCTGATAGAGCACTAAAGTCCAGGCGTGGATATTTTACTGTACAGAGGCATAAATCTGAATGTTTTGTTTGCAACACAACACGGATGCGGGAGTCGACTACCGGCTGGCACTGAGTCACTTTTTTTTAAGCATGAAGACTTGTTTTAATTTCTCTCAATCGTTATTTATCCGTTGTCTGTTTTCTCTGATGTTAGCCTCCCGAACGGAAACCCACCTTTGTGATGTCAGTGGCTGTTTCCCAAAACTTGTGAAATCTGTACAGCAGCTTTGATCAAAGGGGTAAGATACATTGGAGCGCTTAAAAATGAAGACTGCTGCACAAAGGGCAACATTTAAGCTCTTTTTTTTTTTTTTAATGACTGCTGTTACATTGTTGTGAATAATGACTCTTTCTCAGTGTTGTCAGTAGCAGATTTTAATTCAATGCAATTCAAGTGTTTGTCACTTTTTTTTATATATATATAAATATGTAAATGGTCAGCTGCCCCTGGATGTTTTATTAAAAAAAGAAATAAATTATTCTTGTCATGTAAATCTTTTACATCAGTTGTTTAAAGGGGCACATTACAGCCAAATGCATTCATAATGGAGAACTCTACAAAAGGCCGGTCCTGCTAAGATTTAAGAATATAATGCTGCTTTATTAATACTGAAAAACTGATGTGCCAACACGCCACGGCCCTCTCTCTTGCTACTAAAGTTGATCTGTTGTTATAGAGACATGGGACCTCTGGGAAGGTCGTGTGGCAGCAGCATATAGGACACATGTCCAGGATGCTCAGTTAAATTGGGATCTGGGGATTTTGGAGCCTGGGGCAACATCTTGGGCTTTTTGTTGTCGTCCTTCAACTGGTCCTTAGAAGTTCTTATACTGTGGCGGGCCTCGTCATCTCGCCATCCTGCTGTGTCAGCGTGTGCCAAGCAAAGAGACTGTGTGCTCAGTCTGCAACAATGCAAAGTTCGGTGGTGGTATATGTCAGAGTAACCTGAGCCGCATGTAACCACATGAAGTCTGCCCAAGGTAAGCAAAAGGCTGCATTTGCATCATAACAAAAGGATCAATGTGGCTGTGGTCCTTTACCTGGCAGCAGTGGTTCTATTGGCTGAAATCTTTACCCATGGCATTCATTTTAAAAGATTTTTTTCCCCGCTCAAATGTAAAATGTAGCAAAATTGATTTTTTTTTTTTTTTTTTTTTCCCCCCACTGTGAAGCTTGGAGGAGCCTTTTTGCAACTCATAACTACTGTAGTTTATATGAGTCGGCACACTTGAACACTTCTGAAATACAAACAGTTCTCATTCAAGGATCGTGTTCCTTTCAATTTACAGTATCAACAAGAATCTGTCTGGACTTCACGTTAACGGTATGTGCAGATTTTCTCGAATCGTCACAGGGAAGGATTTGCGATGTGCTTCAGTGTTTGTCTCACACGAATAAATTCTGGCACATTCTTCAGACCTTCGCTCCTCTTCTTCTCCTCCAGCTCGTACTGCAAGACAGATATGTGTTGTTGGATGTCCTCTCTAACGATTCAATTTTAGTTGGCATGCAAATATTCAAAAAGTATACGCATTATTGTAGAATTCCCTGCATCTTTTTTTTTCTTTTTTTAAAAAATCTGAGTACTTACAAATTGCATTCTCTGCTGCCGTATACGTAGCTTCACCTCCAAGTCAGAGGGAGGGTGGAGAGCCAGCTCCTGGTTTTTCTTCTGTCTCTGTTTTTGTTCGAGGACACACAGCAGCTCTGGCTTTTTTCTTGGCAGTACACCTCTGAGGGCACAATAAAAAAAAAAAAAACTGATAGAAGACGTGTCTCTAGATTAAGACAAACAAGAAGACCATAACATTGAATTCCTGATGTGGTTCTTATGAGTAAGTGCAGAAAGGTTACCATTAATGCAACAAATCCTTTGTTTTGTGTAGGTATATACAGTAGATGGGTGTCTATAGTTAATAAAACTTTTATTTTCTTCTACCTGCTCCTTTTCACGCATGGTTGCAATGTTATATCAAGGGAAAGCATGGTTTGTGTGTATGAAAGGACAAAACTGTTGAAACTATTGAACCAAGTGTGAAATAAAGATATAAATGAAAGTTTAATAGAAATCTTGTTTAAGCACCACAAATGTCGTTGATTGTGTTACATTGATTATTTTGTTCTTTCTCAGACTTGAGAGCGAGAACACTCAGTGCTCAGTGCTGATCCCTCAGCAGGGGTCAAATGGGCATTTAACTTTTGACTTGATCCACATTAAACGCCACCTAAGCATACTGCTAATCCACGGCTGCCACAACTCCAGCCAGTGGGAAAAAGGTTAAATAAGAGGATTCTCCAACGGACAAATGTTTGAACACTAATAAAATACTGCAACTCAGAGTGTTTTTAGTAAAGGTACTATAACATGAAGAACAATTCAGTGCAGAACTCTCAAGTAGACAATGCGGAGTAACATTTGTGAACAGCGCCTGCTACCTGTGTCAGTGTTTTCTCACCGTCTGTGGCAGAATAGCAGCTCTTGATGGAGAGCTCTGTGTTGGTGGGAAGCCAGGACGGGATTTGGCAGCTTTCTGGGTTTAATGAGGTCACTGTCCTCCTGTTGTTGATTTTCAGTCACCTGGTGAGATGGGACCATCCAGCACTGACGTCTGCCTGATACACATGATAACAAGCCAGTGCAATTTATTCAGTGTACACAATACTACAGCCTATGTTTACAGCAAGATATTCATGAAGTAAACTAAAACTAGTTTCTATCACGTGAAGTGAAGCTCGTTTGTTTCTTTAGATTCACTCAAACTCCATGAGCTTCACTTTCATCAAACTTTAATCTTACCTCTTTTATTGTGGATGCCCATTTTATGTGGTACCTGAATGAAAACCAGGGGTAATTATGTGAATTATGAAGTGCAACACAAACAAAACAAAATGTAAAAATGTGCATATGAGCATATTTAAACATTTGATAAAATAAAGTCAGACTGGTTATTAAATATTCTTAAATCACCAAAAAGGTAAATAGATTTCTCTAGTGTGAATCAATTGAAGCCTAAATTTAGGATGATTATTATTATGCAATCTAAACTGTAAAATCTAGTTGCGTGACACCTTTTTTAGCTAAGAATGCAAAAGCTCGACACCCTTCCTGTTAAAGGGAAAACAACCCCCCCAAAAACTCTTAAATACATATAAATTGTATAATATGGCATTTAAATATAAACATAATTGATAGATTCACTATTTAATTTCAAACACGTAAATAAATAAAAAAATTAAAAGAAAAAAACATTATGATGCCATGACTAACTTTATATATCACAAAATTTACATGATCAAAAAGGAGTAGGATGAAGTTCACACTTCTTTGATCCTACGCCGCTTAACTGTAGAATAATTTACAAACCAGTGTTCATCAGGCAGCAGACATGTATAACTGATAAATAATACATTTTAATTTCAAACCCTGAACCTGAACTCGAGTTCGATTCAGTTGGATTCAATTTTCTTCACACAGGGCCGACTGACAACAACAGTCGCCTCCAGGCACTTTCTATTGTAAAGTAATGACCCTACAAAGATGTTGCCAAATTTAAATGATCACGTTTAGCTACATGAACTATGCAGCTGCCAAATGAATTATGAAGAAGTAAAGAAGTAACTGGTTAGTATTGATGCTTGCTTCTGCCAAATAAAGAAACATAATTTTCCATCCATTAGTGAAAATCTTAACTATCTACATTTTTTGAGTTAGGTTTCTCAAAATTTAAGTAAGTCGATTTAATAAATTGAAATTTTGTGAATTTTGTGACTCCTAACTCAAAATAAGAAAAACTAATAGATATAATTATTTTATATCTCTATATATTTTATTTATTTATTTATTTGGCAGAAATATGCTTCCATACACCAGGGTGGTAACTCACATGCACTTACTTTTGATAGATATCTTTATCTATAATCCAAATAATTAATTCAGTTGTTCCTTATATGGTTTTCCATTTAATAAGAACTCACTAATCAAAAGCGATCAATGAAACCGCCTTACCTGGGTGGTCGGGTGGAGAAGCATTGATGAACAGATGCAAAGGAGAGACTGCTGAGCTGTGTTCCTCAGAGACGAATGCACCGGAGGAGGAGGACGGCTTTGTTTTTGAGAGCGGGGTGCCCCGTGCTCTGCAGCCGGAGCGCAGATGATCAAACAGGTGCCACGCTATCAAATCTCATTAACTGTCTTATGACTCTTTGTTTCCTTCAGGGGAGAAACTTCTGTTGTCTCAGAGCAGCAGCATATGCAGGGATTAGGGCAATTCATTATAGCAATAATGAAAAAACACTGCCAGCAAAATAAAGATGGCTTTTTGTGTCTTTTGCTCTGTTATTACACACAGTGATGGGAATATTCAACGCTCACATTAAATTGTTAAACCTATGAGTCTATAATGCATTTTTCTTTGTTGTTAAGGTGCATACTTTTACCCTACCCTCATTAAATATATTATTAAATATATAAGCATAAGACATTTAATTAAAGTAAAAAACAGGCTAATCTAAGACTGACACAATGAGCCAGTGAGTGTAGAAATGTAGGGATTACCCATCTGTGCAACACAAGTGTGTTTTTATAGGTGTCTATATGTTGTCACCGTGACAACATTTCTGTCTTTTCCATGTCTAGGATATTCAAACATCACCGAGTCTGGACTCATGGTTTTCTCATCAGTAAAGCCACACATTATGTGCTTCAGAGGCTGACTTGCACCACTAATTCTCAACTAAGAATGTTTTTTAATGTTTTGTGTTATGTATTTTACATATATACATAATTTTTTATTTTTGTTCAGGTTTTCACATCATGTGTTAAGCACTGTGATGCCACTCTGCCTAAATCTGACTGAAGCTTTCTTGTAATTGATTTATTTGACGGGGGCAAATGATGTCAGCTCACTGTAGTGTGGGTGGAAGCTCACTTTAATCCTCATCCTTCCCTCTGCTGCTGCATAAGGTGCGTCCAGGTTTACAGCTGCAGCAAAGTCAGCCTTTTTCTCCAGCTTGTTCATTGTGCCTCGACATTCCACCCATATTATTTCCCTACGGGGAGCAGTGTGCTGGCCACAAGAAACAACCAATAAAAACCTGCCTTGTGCTGTATTGATTGTTTTTTTACTGGTGCATTTTTCTAATGCTATAATAATTTATTACCTCTCTGTAGAAGCACAAGGTTAGAGCTTATCATGTTTACAAATATCTCTCAGCTTTGTTGCCTTGGTTGTGCTGCATTAAGAAGAGTTTATGAGAAAGTTTGTAGAATATTATTTAAGTGATTTTATCCCTACATCAAAGAACTAGAGAGGTACTCGGTAAGCACATGAAATTTTAATATTAGACAAAGGTCACCCAAGTAAATACAAAATACAGGACCCAAACTCTCACCAGGCCACAGAATATTTTTCTAGAGTCTTGGGGATCCTCAAGACCTTTGTTCTTACATGGTTGATATTTTTGCACAGTGTCGTTCTTACTGTTGAATCATGAACTCTGACCTTGAATCATGAACCCTGTAGTTCTTCAATGTTGTTCTGGATTATTTTATGACTTTCTGCACAAGGTGTTGATGTGATGTGGTCTTGGAGTAATTTTAATAGACCAGCCACATTTCATATTGCAACACAGCTCTCAGCATGGTTTGGTGGAGTTTCAAAGCCTTAAAAATTGATTGTCCAGATTGACTGTCAATGACTTTGTTTTCAAAGTCCTTGAAAGTTTCATCTTTTCTTGAGATCAGGGCATGATGTGAATCTGTTTAACTGATTTATTGATTCAGCA
This sequence comes from Maylandia zebra, assembly GCF_041146795.1. Taxonomy (NCBI): domain Eukaryota; kingdom Metazoa; phylum Chordata; class Actinopteri; order Cichliformes; family Cichlidae; genus Maylandia; species Maylandia zebra. Next base: position 17,777,362 of record NC_135171.1, read on the forward strand.
GGTTTGCCAATAATCAGGCCTGTGTGTGGCTTGTGAAACTGAACTCACCTTTCCAAAACATATGGGTAATCACAGTTAATTCACAATTTAACAATGGTGAGCAATTACTTTTTCACATAGGGTCAGCTTTGGATAGGGGTTTTCCCTTAAAAAATGAAATCATAATTTAAAAGCTCAATTTGAAAGTAGTTGCAGTGTTGTAGATGTTTCTCTTTGCATTACAGATATCAATCAAGAAATTCAATTGGGGATATCTAAATCTAATTTTAAGAAGTCGAACTTGATGGGTGAGTGAAATTGTAATTTTTCATTTCGTATTTTGAAAAATATAAATCCGATTTCCACAAGTAAAAACTTCTAGTTACATCCTAATTGATTACAAGTTTAAAGGGGCGTTTAAAACTGAGCTCTTAATCAAATATGCCAGTAGGTGGCACTAACGCTAACTGAACAGCAACAGTGTGAAGCGTAGAAGAAGATTTTAAGTCAGGGAAACGGAAATGTCAGCCGAGTGACTGCATAATATCTCTACTTTAAAATTTAGGATGGAATGCTAGTTTAGAGGAACAAACCGTCATATAACATCGTCAAAGAGAAAGCTGCGAATATGACAAATGGTAGGTTTTCCGTGCTTTCCAACTCGCTAGAACTTGTCGACAACAAGCGGGACATGAAGTTAAGCTACTTCTTGGAATTGAGGCTAGTTGAGGCTAGGCTAGTTGTAGACGTGGCCCTGGGCAGCACTGCCACTCTGTTAGCACCAAAACAAACTCGTCACATATTACAGTGCTATAGTACTTGTCTTTCTATTAAATAACAGTACTGTCACAAAGCCTGCTGTGTTTAGTATGAACCTCTTCCTAGCTTCTATTTTTTTGTAAGGTTACACGTATCTATGCTATCAGGCTTTGACTTGTGTGTGGCTGTGGCTAATGCTACAAAAAAAATTCAGGATAGCCAGGTAGACAACAAGCAGCAACAGCACAGTTTGGTCAAAGGAAAAACATTCACTGTTAGGCAAAATATACATGTATGCTTCACCACTGGCATAAATATTTGTCTCAATGGTAACTACAGAGAGGAAATCAGACGGTGACATCCATAGTTTTGTTTTGCATACTATATTAATATGACGCTTGGAGTTAGTGGTTGATCAATGTCAATATTTGCTTCCTTATAAAGCAAACCTCTTTGGAGGCTGTGTTGCATTTAAGAGTGTATTTGGTTGTATCTGAACAGAAGTGAGTGATTGTTACTCTGTGCTCTTAGATTCTCTAATATAATAAGTGCATGCAATGCCACTTTTCCCTTTCCATAGTTTATTCATTCGATGGCATCCTTGTCTTCGGGCTGCTTTTTATCTGCACTTGTGCATACCTCAAAAAGGTGCCTCGCCTCAACAACTGGCTGCTGTCAGAGAAAAAAGGAGTGTGGGGTGTGTTCTACAAAGGTAAGTATGATGTAGTATGATTCAGACACAATGACTTCCCCCTTTTCTTTTTTATATGCTTAATATTAGCAGCCTGCTGCTTTCTTTTTTGTCTTGCACTCTTGTACATATATTATTTAAATTAAACAATGACAACACGCAAGGTTGGTTGATAATAAATAGATCACAAATACTGGTCCCTCTTTCTCAGAACTCCTCATCTTCTTACTATAATGATCATAGTGTATGTATGCATGTCCTCCTAGTAGCATCAATCAATCTGGATGAAATATACTACATAAACTGTCTAGGGTTACAGGATTATTAATATTTATATAGGTTTTGGGATTTATTTAACTCTTAAATCCTTCCAAATTATTGATTAAACTACATATTACGTATTACACTGCATATTAAAAATTATATGTAGTGGCTGATCTCAAAACAAATGGCAACATTACATCTTTGTTACAATGTATGATGTTGTTTGTATATGCATTTTTGTTAAACTAGTTTTAGTGGTGTGGCACATTGGAATATTGTCATACATATCTGTTAATAAGTATATCTCAAAGAATTACATTAATAGTGCATGCAATTGATTACTTTGTCTTATACAATGAATGTGTAGCTTATAAAGAACAACAATGAAAAATGTGTTTTTATTACTTATATGTTTGATATTAATGTACAGCCATTTTTGCCTTCTCACTATATACAGAGATATAATGGAGATTAAAAAAAAAAGAATAATAACAAATTCGTACATGAACACACAAGCGCTGCAAATAGGACAAAAACTGCCTGTAGTTTAGGGTTTTGTTAGTAAAGGTAATAACAGTTCAGCTGTTTGGCATTTACAGTTTTATTATGTCATTATAAACAAAGGGAAATAAATGCAAGGCCAGCTTTATTGTACTATTTGACTGGAAGAACTTTTCCAGTTTGATGTAATACCTTCATTTCTCATGCACTTATATTGTCAGATTAAGCAAAAATGACTGAATTTCCAGATAATGTAGTATGTCACAATATCCACTGATATTTCAGCTCAAGATCTGACTTTATGTCTGATGCTTTCTTCTTGTTTTAACTCATCTTATCTCGTTCTCAGCTGCAGTAATTGGGACAAGGCTTCACATCGCTGTGGCAGTATCTTGCCTGGCCATGGCCTTCTACATTGTCTTCTTAAAATGATGGTGAGGCTAGATGGGAAAGGACAAACTTTTCAGAGAGGGGATGGACTCATCTCTGCGGTCACGTTTTAATCCTTGTTGTTGGGACACCTTTTGGATTCTATGACTGATGAACCCCCGCTGGACCTTTGGACCCATGTGAAAGTGAAGTCAGTGCTGCCCCCTTCTGATGACTGGGTACACAGCTTCTACCTTAATATTATGTATGCACTACAGATGTGAAGTACTCCACAGTTATTTCAGTGGAGGGAGAGTGCTGGGTCACATGGTAACATTCTGTTGTTGGGTAGTACTGTCTGACGTCTCCATCCACCCCACGTAATAATTAATACTGAAGGATGCAGAAGATTGAAGGGCTGTGTGTGCATTATACCTTACACCTGTATACAACTTAAAAATAGCCTACCTGTGTATATTTGGAAATAAACATAACGCTAGTTATTTGCTAGAGGTTACATGTGATCAAAGTGAAAATGATCAACTCTGCTCATGCCCAGCAACTCTTTTTTTGTTTTTGTTTGTTTGTTTCTTCTGTCAGTGGTGGAGGGAAAGATAAAAGCTAATATATAAAAATGTCCATGTGTACACTTTTATTTACTTTTTTGGATCTCCCATGTTAACATTTTTTAGGTTAGAAAAATACAGATTTTAAATAAGTGTATGTTGTATATACTTTGTTATCAAAATGTATACTGGAAAACATGTTTTAAATGTCACACATTAGACTGTAATTAAAATTCTGTCAAAACTCTGGAGAAACGAGTAGTACCTGCAACAGATGAGGCATATCTCAAAATTTTGCAAAAATGTGTTTGCCGTGTCTTGCTTGAAGACTTACAAGCAATGCCAAATAGTGATGGTGCTTCTCATGCCATTTTAAATGTATACTGCTGTTACGACTTCATTTCTGTCACATTATTTCTATTCTCAAAAGAAGAGATTATTTTGGGAGGGAATGCAATGCAATTTTAAGTAAAATGTTGATCATACAATTTCTATGTATTGTTGTCTTTAAAAAAAGTTTATCTGCACGGATTAGCCACTTTATTAAATATGCCTGTTCAAATGTTAAATGTACATATCTAGTTGGCCAATCTCATGGCAACAGTTTAATGCATTGAAGCATGTCAAGGTGAACTGCTGAAGTTCAAACCCGCCATCCGAGTGAGAAGAAGTAGCATGGTATATGTTGCCAAATGGGTTGGTCTGAGTATTTCATAAACTTCTGATCTGCTAGGATTTTCCTCATGTTTCAGACTATTCTGAAATATACTATATACTGCCTGCTTCAAGTCCTCTACCATAATCCCTGTCCCCAAGAAACCTAGGATCACTGGACTAAATGACTACAGACCCGTGGCTCTGACATCTGTGGTCATGAAGTCATTTGAGCGCCTAGTTCTCTCCCATCTCAAGACCCTCACGGCCCCCCTCCTGGACCCCCTGCAGTTTGCATATAGAGCCAACAGGTCTGTAGACGACGCCATCAACATGGCCCTACACTTCATCCTGCAGCATCTGGACTCCCCAGGAACCTACGCCAGGATCCTGTTTGTGGACTTCAGCTCTGCCTTCAACACCATCCTTCCAGACCATCTCCGAGACAAGCTTTCCCAGATGAATGTGCCTGATCCCATCTGCCGGTGGATCACTGACTTCCTGACGGACAGGAAGCAGCACGTGAGGCTGGGAAAGAATGTTTCGGACTCCCGGACCATCAGCACCGGCTCCCCTCAGGGCTGTGTTCTTTCTCCTCTGCTCTTCTCCCTGTACACCAACTGCTGCACCTCCACCCACCAGTCTGTCAAGCTAATCAAGTTCGCAGATGACACCACCGTCATTGGGCTCATCTCGGACGGGGACGAGTCTGCCTACAGGAGAGAGGTTGAACGTCTGGTGTCCTGGTGCAGCCACAACAACCTGGTGCTGAATGCCCAGAAGACAGTGGAGATTACTGTGGACTTCAGGAAGCACACAGCCCCACTCCCCCCCATCATCCTGACTGACACCCCCATCACCTCTGTGGACTCATTCCGCTTCCTGGGTACCACCATCACCCAGGACCTGAAGTGGGAGCCCACCATCACCTCCGTCATCAAGAAAGCCCAGCAGAGGATGTACTTCCTGAGGCAGCTGAAGAAATTCAACCTGCCAACACGGACGATGATGCAATTCTACACTGCAATCATCGAGTCCATCCTCACCTCCTCCATCACCGTGTGGTACGCTGGAGCCACTATCAGGGACAAACAGAGACTGCAGCGTGTTGTGCGCTCTGCTGAGAAGGTGATTGGCTGCAGACTCCCATCTCTGCAGGACCTGTACACCTCCAGGACACTGCGGCGTGCAGCCCGGATCTCAGCTGACCCTTCTCACCCTGGACACAGTCTGTTTGACCTGCTCCCCTCAGGCAGGAGGCTCCGGTCCATTCGCACCAGAACCTCTCGCCACAAGAACAGTTTCTTCCCCTCTGCTGTTGGACACATGAACAATAACCACATGATTGTCCCCGCCACTAACATATGACCCTACGCTGTGTAACTGCATCATTTCATGTTTGGCACTGATCACCACCTGCACTCATGTATATATCTTTCTACGTAGCACTCATAATTCTTATTCTCATGTATATATCTCATGTATATCTCATGCAAATATCTTTCTTTCTACATAGCACTTTAATTCTTATTGTCTGCACTGAAGCACCGCAGCAATTTCCTAATGTTGTAAACCTCAACATCTGGCAATAAACCCATTCTGATTCTGATTTTGATTTTCCTCATGTTTCAGACTATTCTCTCTAAACGGTCTAAAGAATAACCAGTGAGTGGCAGTTCTCTGGGTGAACATGAATTGTTGATACCAGAGGTCAGAGGAGAATTACCAGACTGGACTGAGCTGGTGGCTAGTCAACAATAACTCAAAAAGCTACTCATTACAACCAACAGAAGATAATACATGGAGCCTTGAAGCAGATGAGCTACAGCACCAGAACACCACACCAGATGTTATAAGTTTGGCAATATAAGATGGGAAAGATGGCGCCTAGTATGAGGAATCATAGTTCCTGCTGCATTATTCAGATGGTACGGTCAGAATTTGATTTTAAAAATATAAGCAAAGATCCATCCTGCCTTGGACTTGTATTCCAGGCTGCTGGTGTTGTAATGTGGTGGGGTATATTTTCTTGGTTCACTTTGGGCTCCTTAATACCAAATGAGCATTGTTTAAACACTGTAGCCTACCTGTGTATTTCTGCTGATGATGTCCATATCCTTATGACCAGTGTATCCACCTTCTGATGACTGCTTCCATGTCACAAAGCTCAAATCATTTTCTTGAACGTGACAATTACTGTACTCAAATGGCCTCTTCCAAAACCTTGCTGAATCTGTACAATTGCAAATTAAACTAGTTCTGAAGAGAACAGGGGGTCCAGCCCAATACTATTAGGTTTTACCTAATAAAGTGACCAGTGAGTGTATTAAGTATATTCACCCCTGTCCTTGTGTTTTTTTTTCTTTTTGTTTTCCATTGTGATACAACTGTAGTTTACATCAGCTTTGCACATCTTGCAACCTACCTGAGTTTTGCCCTGACAACATTTGCATTTTTGACTCTGTTTTCTGTCACTCCTGTGGAGTAGCACGGTTCTTTTTAAAAATCTCTGTCGTCATATTTGGGATCTGAAGTCATTTCTCATGAGGTAAAGTGACTTTTCCCCCCTCAATATAGCAGTGTTTTTGCTGGTTTCATTTTTACCCACCAACGTCTGCTGCAGAAACCCCCCAGCAAAATCCCCCCAGCAGCATTGATGCCTTCAGCATGTGTCATGAGGGATAACTGTGTGCTGAGGCTAGTGTAAAAAGTTTGCACCGAGTTTGTAGATCATTCTGGTTCTGTAAGACCACTAACCCCCAGCTCAGCACCTAGTGAACCTTGTACCTCTTTACACGTGTCACACGCCTTTCAGTGTCTTTTGCCACTCTGTGAACATTCTCTGTTATTAAAGGCAACCTTCAGCAGATAAGTTATTATCTGTAGGAATATGCCATACTTTCTGTACTTTGAGGGACACGGAGTCCTTTGAGAGTTGTCTGATACATTTACTGTGATAGGAAGGAAAGCACAGGTGGAATTTGTATTTCCAATCCTGGCGTGGTCTATTCTGAGTTATGACAGTGTGAGTCAGCGTGTTCGTTAAAAGGGCACTAAAACAGAAGTTGACCATCATTCATGTTATTATTTGTGTGTCTGCTTTTCTTGTTATGAGTGATAGACCTTTAGTGACATGTGAACACTTAGAAATACCAAATTTGCTAATAAACAATCTTGGACTTTCCAGTGTAATTAAATTCAAGCAGCTGTCACACCTTATTGACATACAGGTGGTGTCAAGGTTCATTTGCAATCAGGTATGCAGCTAGTGAGAGCAAGCCAGGTTTTGCTTGGGGGCATTATATAAAGGGCCTAAATGCTGTGCTTGTTTAACCAGTCAGGACTCTATAATTAAGTAATGGTCTGGCATTAATACCACATTAATAAAGTATTATTAAAGTACCACAGTGTAAATGAGCTATGTAGCAGGGAAACGGTACTACTCAGCTAAAGATGTCCCCTGTGAGTGTTATATTGCTCATGTATATTATCAGATATTCCTATTGTTTTTAACTTGAAGCAGGATCTCTCTCAGATCTCTCTCAGATGGTTAAAACGGAGCTCATTTGCTCATCTGATAACTATTTTCATACTTGTATGTTCCACTGCCTGACGTAAACATTTAAAGAGGAGAAACGTGTCGCAATTAACATAACGGGAGGGGGAGATTCCCGCTCCTGTACACGGTGGGGATGGGATATCCCCTAGTTTCCCAATAGCGGCCAAATTCTCGCGAGATAAATTTATCGCTACGTGAGCGCGCACTGGCTGACGTAGGAGCGAAGAGACGTACGCGTACACGTTTCCGCGCGCCCAGCAAAGCGGGGACAGGGCGAAAAATCCAGCGAAAGCCAGACTGAGCTTCCTGACCCCAAAGAGCTTCGTAGGGGAAGTTATCTTCAGACGGCCCTCCCGGCGTGCACGGAGAAGTGGGATTTTACCTGCGCAACTGCACCGAAATTTGCACGACAAGGCGGCTGGAGTTTTTTGTTTTGGGTTTTCTTTGCTTTGTTCGGGGTCGGCTCCGTGTAGAGTTTTATTGCAGAGCAGCATCACTACCGCACGTCGTGCCGCACAGGGAGGAGAGGAGAGGGCAGAAGTTTCCGCTGGCTTGTTTTGTCACTGCGGGGCTGGTGAATCCGCAGGAATGTCGCAGAAGGAGAGACCCACGTTTTACCGACAGGAGCTCAACAAAACCGTGTGGGAAGTCCCGGAGCGCTACCAGAACTTATCTCCTGTCGGTTCCGGTGCTTACGGATCCGTGTGGTAAGTTGTTGTTGCACAGCAGAAGCGAGCGAGAGAGCTAGTGCACACACACAGCGCGATTGCACAACGACCAAACGACTTCCCACCAACCACAGTGGCCCGGGAGAGCTATCTGTCGCCGGGCTGCTTAACCAGCCTGCGCAGGGTGTCCGTGGAAGACACGGGGATATAACTTGTGTCCTTTGTTTACGTCCTAATACTCGGGCCGCGGTAGCTCAGCCGTGCACACTCCACACAGTAGCTCGCATTTTTTCGGCGGGTGGGGATTGTTTGTGATTTGTGCACGTTTTTTTCTGACTTTGTTGCTTTACTTTCTCGTGTCGCCTGAACAGCCTGGTGTAACTTGTAGCGTACGGTAAGCACAGTGATGGCCCCAGGGCGAAGTTTAACTGCTGCTTTGAAAAAAACAAATATTTTATCAACAGAAGGCTACATGTGCGACATGTCTATGCTTGCATCATCTGGTTTAAAGAAAAGGAAAAAAGGTGGTGGTGGGGGGTTCTTCCTTATCAGATCACATCTGTAACAATTACACAGTTTAAGGGTTAACCAGGACGTCACGAAGCACGCGTTTTCCACTTGAAATAATTGCCATGTTGCTGTATGTGCTGCCTGGCACTTTACACATCCGCACATTGCATATATTATGCATTTCTAGTTGGGTGCAGCCTGCAGAGTACCAGAACGTCACGTGGTTTTCGGAAAGTAGGCCCCCCTCATGCACAGTGAGCGCTTTCTACAGGAGCCCATCCGACGACGTCGATGACTCTAGAATGATGTCATCCTTTCGCCCGCTGTGGTACACGCATGACTCACGGTCCCGAGGTTAGGTAGTGGCATCAGCCCTGACGCCTTCTAGTCAGTACAAAGTCATGGACAGCAGCGGGTCGTAATTACAACTTTACAACTCATTTTGGCCGCACTTTCATCTCTTCAGCTGTTGACTGTAAAGGTTGTTTTTTTTGTGCAGTTTTTAGTGGTGGATGGTGGATGACCTCATTTTGTCCTTAAGACAATAACTGGGTTTGGAAGCACCAGTGACAAAGCCAAATGCAAGGCATATGTTCATAGATGACCATTGAATGAGGCTTATTCTTGTTACGAATTTAAAATGCACCACTTCCAAGGCAAAATGTGAGCACTGCCATAAGCAGCTAGTTTTTGAAAATTCCTGTGGGGTTTTTTTTTTTTTTTTGTGCTTTTTTTCTGTAAGGAGCTGTCAGCTTTTCTTGTGGAAAACCTTTTGCGTAATGCAACTTCCCAAAAACAAAAAAGAATAAAAAAATCTGCAACTAGAGTGGTCCAGAGAGCAGTGTGCCTCTAAAGCCCTTCAGATGGTATCTGGAAAAATATAAATAACCTCATAGCTCCTCCACCAATATGTCACGGCTGTTGGTTAGCTGGGCACATGCTCCCAGGCACTCAGCGGGCCAAGTCTTTGTTGTCTCCACCATAATGTTGCTTGAGTTCTCCACTCAGTAAAACAGCCACAGGCATTAACTGTGTGGATTTTTCATTTGAATTGCCTGATCAACTTTGCACTCGCATACACCAAAGATAATAACACTACTGATATCTACTTATATCTTGGCTGTACTATTTTTTGAATGACAGACTTGAATGGATAGCCAGGGCTGGTGTGGAGTAATAGCTGCTAGCTGGGATTTCAATGTGTCCTTGCACTTTTATTTGTAGGCTTCCCAGCTAAGGGTGTGTGTAGGTACTTTAACACAGGGCAGAAATATTCTTAGCCATAGATAAAAAGAAAAGACAGCCCAGTAAAGAACACGCTGCTCAGTATCACAAAGCTTTTTAATTTTTTTACATATGTATGTTGTAATGTCAGTGTTGTGCAAAGACATACTCTCAGATCCGCAGATTCCCGTTTTCATGGGCACTCTTTCAAAGCATGCTGAGATTAACACTCGTTATTGACAGGCCTAAACTGTTTTTGGCAAATTTGCAACCTAAAGTTTACTCGGCACAGCTCCAGCTGATAATGCAGGGTAAACTCTGGCTCTGCTTACACACATTTCTTATTCATGAAGTTGAAATTCGACCTAAATGATTCTGTTTATATTTATTAAGCTGCAAGTTACAGCTTCAGAACTTCTTTACCTGGAATGATGGCTTTATGTGCTCCTGTTTTTTTTGTTTTGTTTGTTTGTATGTTTTTTTTTTTTACATTGTCAGACAGCATTTAGTGTTTCATATTTTGCTGATGAAGAAAGAATTGCACAAGGCTCCTTGGGTTGTCACGTCAGAGAAAAGTGCAATGATTTTTCAGCTTGTGCCCAAAAGCAGCAATTTTGTGACTTTGGTTTTAGCAGCTGGTCATGTGAGGTCTATGACCAAATGCATCAGTGATGTCAGAAAAGTAAACCCCCTCATTTTGGTATAAAGTTATGGATTAGAGTTTGAATCCCTAAAACACAAATACGACTTTTTGCAGTTTTTGTTTTTTTCCCCTCCGACAGCTTCAGCAAGCAAAATCATGGTCTGAATGTCCTGTTGTGCCAAATCTCTGTAGGTAACACTTGCTAGTCAATTTCTTTAGATTTTAAAAACATACTTAAGTTTTCCAACTTCTAAAATTACTTTGATTTGTGAGTGTGACTAGGTGATAGAGTAGACATAGGTGAGTCGACCTCATCTGTAGGTCTGTTAACTGAGCAGGTTTGTGTTAATAATGCCATTGATAAATCAATTAAACGATGATGATTGCTATTATTAGCTGGAATATGGCTCTAATGAGATTATTTCAAAGATCAAGTAAACACGATAAGCATGGTGTAACGTCACCAGATCATTAAGTCACCCCACTTTCCATATTTATTATATCATTTAATGTCTAACATTGATGTTTGAGTGGCCCAGAGGAAATTAAGCCTTATCGCAAGCACTGCTGTGCCTTATGTCATTGTGTGCGCATATTAAAACACTTCCTGCACCACAATGCACTCATCATGAACTGATGATTCGTCCCCAGCTACAGGAAAGCTTGATGATGACGATGATGATTGGGAGTTTGGCGTTGACTGCGTTGCTGCTCTGAAATTCAGAATCAATCATCAGAACTCACTCTGCTTCTCACCTATTGTTTTACTGGCTTTTCAGGACACGGTGTCCTGCATGACTCTGTCGTCTTACGGTTGCTTCCTTCCGTGACTGTGTACTGAGGATTATGATGCATTGTTGTTCCTAACAAACATACAGGTTAGATGAGGTTCTTTTTTGTTTTGCAGAAAGAGGTGTTACTACCATTTCTCGTTTGACCTGCGCTAAGGTGAAGTATGTGGCTCAAAGTGTTAATGCAACACAGAGAGTAAAAATTGTAATGTGTTCTGTTGCTATAATTCTGAGTTTAATCCGTGTCAATTATTTCACCAATAATGAACAGATCATACGTTATGGCTCGTTACTTAAAATGATACTGCGTGTGGTAAGATTTGGCAGTGCCGATCACGTTGATGGCGTACACGAACCCCGTCATGCTCTGATATGAAATCCAATGTATACATGTTTGTGCTCAGATAAAGAGTGCACAAATGCAGCGTTCCAGCTTTCTCGATGCACGTGCACGTCTTACGATTATAAGACAGTTACTACAGACATCTCGACGACTCATCTACAGCACATATTTGCCTGTTTGCTCACTCTGGCCTTCTGTTAGTCAGCGTGCTGCTTCTCTACTTCCCTGTGAAGCTGTTGCTCCTTTTTTAGTCTACGCTTTATGGCCATTTCTTATGGCAGTTCCATTTACTGCTGACTAATTGGATAGTGTATGCTTAGACCCATCTTGTTTGCCCTACAAATTAGCAGCAGTTTGAGTGCGTGTGCCTTTGTTTTGCCATTTAGGATTGGTACACTGTTTACTGACTATGGGTTTTCCCTCACTGCTGACACATTAAAGTTGTTCTGCAAGCCTCTGACATGGAGCACATTGGGTGTGGGAGATTATCTCAGCTTTACTGGAAAAAACACAGTGCTTATCTTAATGTTCTTATTATGGATGTGTTGCACTCTGGGTCATAGCTTTGTCACTCACACAGAATCAGTTTTAACACTTCTCCTGTGCGTGGCGTTGCACTCTCAGCCATAGGTGTGTGCAGTTAATTTTAAAAGGTCGACAGTTTGAGCAAAGCATTTCAAGAGAAACTGACTCCCATATCCTTTTAAACTGAAAGGCAACAGAAAAACTGGCCCGCTAGTCTAGTTCTGGTGGTTTCCTTGTGTCACTCCATGCAGTTCCTGCTTTTTGTTTTAGTTGGTCTGCGGTGTAAAAATAACAACAAGAACAACAACGAACACACATATGGGAGCACAGATTTAAAGATGTTGCAATCATCTATGCACGATGTACCGTATCTGACTGACCTGGAAGGAATGTGGTTAATTGTAAGTAGGTTGCCTTCCCTCACAGATAAAGGAAATACAGCAATGTCAAGCTTCTCTTTCACATTGTCTGTCTAATAATCTTAAGAGTCAACCAGTGCTCAACTATTTGTTATTGTAAATAAGTAAAACACGTTCATTTCACTCATCTTTTTCGTGTCTATGCTTTTTGGCGTCTACATTAACCATTACCAGAATTGAAGAAAAATAAAGATCTGTGACATCTCCATCACATTTACCAGGCAGTTGCTAATTTTGAGTTTGCTCGAGTTAAATGAGATATCCAGCACATTGAACCGTTTTGAATTAATCAGCTGTTGAATGTTGACAGTTGTGTAGACAAAAGAGGAAATTGAGGCCACACACTTAATTATAAGACCTTTTTCTTTTGTGTTTTTTTTGTGTGTGTTTTGTTCCTGTTACATAAAATGATCTGTTTTGCTGTCTTCCTGTGATAAAAATACTACTAATAATGTTTTGACAGATTGGGCCTTCAAAAAGACGTCAGCCGTGCTTTTCTTGAATGGGGGGGAAAAAAGAACCAATTCTCCAAATAGAGCTGCAATAACAGACTTTCAGTGGTCAGTCACAAGTGGTTGTGGACATCTTGTGCAAAGTCAGACAGTCAGCTGGGTTACATTAATGTTAGAACACTCTGTAGCATGTAAACAACAGTTTACAGCAGCTCTATAATAGATGAATGTTTTACTCTATCTGGAGGCTGCTGATCATCAACCAGCATGTTGTGCAGTTAATTGTTTTTCAGTAATTAGCTGCTGTATTTTCACACTCCTGTGTCATTGCCCACCATGCTGCTGATATTTGAGAACAGGTTCAATCATGTTCCCTATTCAACTTTAGACTGTAGAGTGTAATAAGAACTGAAACCAAGCGCTCGGTGTTATGTAAGTATTTGCTTTGTTTACTGCGTTAGACACCTACGCAGTCTAATGAAGAATCTCATTGTCAGTTTGAGAAATGTTTGGGTTTTTTATGTGACAGCTGTTGGTAGCGATGCATTTTCTTTTTTCTGTTAAGAGCCCACCCGTTTCACACGTTACCTTTCTTTCAGCTCGGCGTTTGATGTGAAGACGAACCTGAAGGTAGCAGTGAAGAAGTTGTCCAGACCTTTCCAGTCCATCATCCATGCAAAGAGGACCTACAGAGAGCTGCGACTGCTCAAACACATGAAGCATGAAAATGTAAGTCACCTACAACTGGGGAAACATCACCTCCACCTCTCAGCAAGCGGCAGTGATTGCTCGCCTCTTTTTCAGTATTTACACAACATTTATTGTGCATTTAACGTCTAAAGGAATTGTGGCATGCAAGTGGACATGGAAAAGCACACGAGGTTTACAAAAGGATCAGTCGCTTTCGTGACTTCTGACCATATCTTTGAGTTGGTGGATGTAACAAGCCTGATGGATTGATCAGGCTGGATTGATGGCGCTTGAGGGGTTAACTTGCTGAAAAATGACGATGAAAGAGTTGAAAAAACATGTAGCTCGTGCAGGAATTCAAAAAAGGAAAGCATGTAAAGACACATCTATAACATAGTGATAAGGTGATAAGTCTATGTGGTAGGATATTTCTGCTAGCGTCTGCATTGTTTTGACTTTGAGCCACCTACAAAGAAAGGATAGGTACTCTCAGTTTAACATCACAGCATCTGCATGTCAACTACCTGGAACTGACTAAAAAACAAGAGTTTAACTGTCATGTTTAAACCCCAGTGTTAGTCCTTCTGGTATTTTCGTGTGTCAGCATGAGCAGGCACGGGTACACTGTCCTCAGGCAATAACTGTGTATGCTAACAGGACATCACAACGGAGGTTTTCCCCTGCTAGCGTCTAACGCCTATTGCTTGATGTTGCTTGGTGAGGTATGAGTCACCAAACGGGTTTACATCTGCAGCCCCATCACCTACTGTGGTGTCTTTTTTTTAAATCTTATTTTGTAGCTGCAACTTTAAAAAGAAATCTTGCTAAGTATCTCAACTTTTTTGCCTTTGGTGTGAGTTTCCCGCCTATAATCACTGCTTTGGTGTGTGTGTGTGTGTGTGTGTAGATACTGCACATGCAGACACTTGCCCGCATACAAAACGCAAACATTGTTCCTGGTTTCTGTGCTGTTGCTTCATCCGGGGTTACGCTTTTGACCAGAGAGACAGGATCTTTATGTGTTTTGAAATGTGAGCAATTATTTCTCAAGCTGGCGTGCAGATGAAGGCTTTTTGAGTCCTGTGTGGAAACAAATCCACCTGGTGAATGTTGTATATGAGTTTAAATATTTCTAGAAAAGAGGGAAGTGTACAGTGTGAGAAGAGGTAGAAATATTTCGATTGCCACAATATATGCAAGTGGACTTTATGAGATATCATCTGCCAGCAGCACCTGTGAAGTGAAAATTTTCAGAAGGCACGCTCACAGAGGGAAAAAAAAGAAACTTTAGCTGTAAGAAGCATGGAAAGTCTTAAAGGGGAAAACCCCCTAACAACAGTACAACAAACCTCACAGTTAAATGAAAGCCCATCTTGTAAAGTTACGGTTTAATGTAATATTAGCTGTATTCTGCACTGTTTAGTTAGCTTTAAGAACTCATTGCAGGCGCTCACAGAATTCATGCAATAAGTGTTGCGCAACTCTAGAAGCTATCACAACACACGTAGGGTAGTCTTTCTAATAAATGACAGCTATGAAGTCATTAAATGGAAGATCTGATTTGGGATTGTTGCTACTCAGTTGCTCTGATTAGAAGCTGCTGTGCAGAAGTTATTCAAATCTTATGGAAATGTGAGAAAGAAGCGCACCTTTTAGCTTGCCTTACATGTATTTAGATGAAAGGCCACCTGGAAGAAATGTACACAAGAACACGCCAGATCACCGTAAAAAAAAATCCAGGTCTCCTTATGTTGTGAAAAAAGTTTAATATGAAACGTCATCGCCCATGCCAGAACTTGCTGTGGTTCAGTCCGAGCGCACTTGGCTCAGCATTCACACATTACTGTATTTTTTTTTAATTCTTTCTTAGATCCTGTTTTTTGCACAAGCCCTGATTTCACTTCTGTTACAACTCGAGCAGTTTTGGAATTAGTGTTGCGCTGTGCGCTGGCACTGTGGGGAAAAACACACCAGTGCATTTGAAAAACAGGTTTTACGTGGAATACGGATTATGGAGGATTATACAGAGTCTGTGCCTGTATTGCTGTGTTGAAGGCAAGACGGTAACGTCGCGTAGAAATGTCATTCTGATAAAGAATCTCACTTATCTCGGCGTGAACATGCTGCTGCCAGGTTTTTTGTTGTACTAACAGGAAGAAGAAAAAAAACATCAAGTTGCGGTGGTTTTCTGTTCATAAATCCTCTGTGCTTTAATACATATCTGTGGCTTACATAGGGAGGGATTCTGTGTTTTGCTCATGCTGTTGCCAGGAGACTCCCCGAGTTTTGAGTTTGGAAAGCCTGAGTGGACCAATCGGCTGTTTGTTGTGGCCGTGGCCCACCAATCAGCTGCAGATTTAGGTCTTGTGTGGGTGGGCCGCTCCAGTATTTTTACAATACCTATCTACCTCAGTTCCCCTGACTCCAGGGGGTGGGGGTAGCACTCAGGGCTGCTCTCTGCCAGTATGTCTGCATGCATGTGTATATGCATGCCTGAAGTGTGTGTACAATACACGTACTGCTGAAAGACACATAAATAAGAAGACTTTCTGTTTTTTCTTTCTTTAGTTTATTTTGATGCACCGTGAAGCTGCAGATATTCAACTGTAGTGATTGTATGCATCCATATTTAGTCACTTTCACACATTACGTTGTTTTTTTTTCATACAATCACAAACTTATTGTGCAAGAGACTGTGGAAAGGGGAGAAGGACCCTGCAAATACAGTGTATTCTAGGTTAAAGACTCCAGAACACACCCCATCTCTAAAAGCTTTTGTATTGCTAGAGGAAAAAAAGGAATAATGCATCCAGCATTTATAAGCCATTATAAATAACTTTGCATTGTTGGAACCAGCATAACCGGTTGCATGCAACTTTAACTACCTGAAAGGTGCCTGTGCTGTCAGCTTGGTGGATTATCCTAAATAATGCATCAACCAAATAATGTTCACTACTTCCTTTGAAGAGACGAGGTAACTTAAGCACAGCACCTAGTGCTAACACTAAATTGAACATAAATCAGCAACAAATTCTTTGCTTATTATTGTTGTTTTTTTGTTTTTTAATTATTATTATTGCTATACTGTGCAATATGCATTGTTTCCTATTAGGGTTTGGAATTGATAAGAATTTAGCGATTTGATTTCTTATCGATTCTCAATGGTTTCACTTTGAGACCATCTCTAAGCAGCATATCAAAGACATTACATTCATGCAAATGAATTACATGGATCTTAGAGGTATTTCCCCTCTTTGTTCTGATCGGTGTTGCGTCATTCGTCAAAAAAAGTAAAGTAAAAAAAAGCTTTTACACATATCACACAGAAGACTTTTATTAAAAGTAATGCAGTACGTTAATTACACCCAGGAGAAAGACATTCGTTATACTACTCATTACGTTACTTTCATTTTACTCTGTAAAATGAACTGAAACACACTGATACATAATTATAATTTAACAGTATAAACCTGCAGGCTAGCTATTCTAATGAGGACACGTGATCTTTCCCTTTAGTATTTAGTAGGGGTGCAACGATATTCGTATCGATATTGAACCGTTCGATACAGTGCTTTCGGTTCGGTACGCATATGTATCGAACAATACAAAATTTTTAATTTATTTTATCAACTTTCCTTCTGACGATGCTGTCTGTGTTGAGCGCTCAGTGAATCTGCGTTCGACTACTCCGCCTAGGCTCGACAGTGCAGCCTAGGCGGAGTAGTCGAACGCAGATTCACTGAGCGCTCAACACAGACAGCATCATCAGAAGGAAGAGCGCAGGGCAAGCTAGCGAGACAGAAGTTAAGCTCTCCTTACAACATGGACCTCCCGCACCCTCATTCAGATCTGGCGTTTGGAATTATTTTGGTTTTCATGTGACGTATGACCCTGAAGGTAAGCGAGTCATGGACTAAAGTAAAACAGTATGTTGGATGTGCCATGCAATGCTCAATTACATGGGTGGGAGCTAGTGTGTTAGCGCAGTTAGCGCGTTAACGTGTTGGCCGTCTAGCCCCATGCACAGGGCAATCGGCGGTAGCTCGTTAACGGAGATTTGCCGTGTTGTGGCGTTAAGGTCATTTCAACGAGATTAACCTGAAAGCACTAGCGGGAACACAACGAATATGACTGCACATTTACGCCGACATCATCCTAGTGCAAAGACAAGTGGAAGCAGAAAAAAAACAAGCAAGCATGCTACTAACTTTAGCCGAGTCATTTAGACAGCTGTTAGCACATGATTCTCCTTATATGTTTAATATGCTGCTGAGAATATAGCCCAGAAGAAGCAGATAGTATAGCTTTTATTTTGGAAAGAGACATTTCTCTGTAATAAACTCTCTTTTTCCAAAGATGAGTGATTCCTCAATCAGATACAGGGCTCGCAATATCGCTAGCCCGACGTCCCGGGGCTAGCGATCTTTTCAGTCGGGCTACCAAAATCTATCTCTGCCCTGCCCGTCGGGCTATTGTAGGAAGGAAAAATATATGTCAATGCTTTTGCATTCTTTCAGAAATGTAGCTGGGTAATTATGTCATTGGCATCGGTGAGCCACTGTCAATATGTGACATATTGAAATCGCGTTTGAATTTGCGCTTGTTTTTTTGCTTTCACTTTGCAATCGTGCGAACTGTGTATAGAGGGCGACAGCACTGATCTGTGAGTGATGATAATTTGTGCACCAATTCCTCTGACATCGTCTTATTAATCGTTAGCTTACTATGCAAACATGACAAGTGAAATCTCCCGCAGCAAGCTTAAACATGTGAGAGGTTGATCGCGCAGAGAATCGCTGAGCTTATGTGAGTGCGTGTGTAAAAGCAGCAGGATTTATATTTGACTACGATGACCTTCACAGACAGATATATATTTTAGTTCTGCTGAGCCAAATAAGACAGGTCAGGGTGAAGAAGTGACAGCCAAAGAAAAGCTTACCACAAAACGGAGAAGTTATGACAAATCAGACTATGAGGCAAAAAGAAAGTGCAGCTTTATGTTTTCATGGACAAAAGAATTTCTGTGGCTGCAATATGACGAGCTAAATAACCAGGGCTGCACATAAGTGGTCCGCAGGTGCGCATTCGCTGTCAAAATAAAAAACACGCACAAGGGTTAGGGTTAAATTTAAAAACTGTACTTTTGAGTTAAAATATATATTTATAATTTTAATAAATGACAAATTAAAAATGCATGAACATTTTTTTTGTATCGAAAAAATATCGAACCGTGACACCAAAGTATCGAACCGAACCGTGAATTTTGTGTATCGTTGCACCCCTAGTATTTAGGTATGAACACAAAGATGAAAACCAGCACAAAGAGACTTTAAAGCGATTCTACTTTAGAAACACAAACAGGTAGAAAAGGAAGCTGCTGTCTGGCTGCTCATTGGTTTGTTAGCTGTTGATTTCAGCATCGGCTTCACCGCAAGTGACGGCTCACTTTATCACGGTGCTGGCCGGGTGTCAACATTTACTCAGCTTTAAAATCACTCTGGGTTCTTGGCTAGCTTAGCGTTAGCATTATGTCTGTGTAGGTGCTTGCGAAGAGCCAAAGCTTTGTTAGCAGTATAATGCAGTTGTTTATGCCCTGGAGCAGTCTCCACTTTCCCAACGCGCTCTTATCCTTTTGTGCAATAAAAATAAAAGTAATGTCCATGTCCAAACTGTAGACAACGCCACAATTTTCCTCCACACAAATCAGCTGATCATAGTGAGAGTGCAAGAACCGATATGCAGGCAGACACACAATTCCAAGGATCTTGACTACTTGGAACCGGTTCTCTACAAGAACCGTTCTCAATTTCCATCCCTATTTGCAATCCACATTGCACTGGACCCCTATGGCCCCTCCAGTAGTCTGTGGCCTTATGTGGCCTATTTACGGAGAGCACAGCCAAGGCCCTGTGCCAGGCCCTACCTCCTCTTGGCCAGTCTCCTGGCTGGGACCCCAGTTACCGTGATCAGCTGGGATAACATGATCTGTTATTTTGTTTTTTTGTCAGGCAAAATGGCGTTGACAGCCTAGGTGCTGAGATCACTACAGTGCTTAAACCTCTCTTATAATAAGATGGTGATTCAGGGTGGGGTGTTTGCTTATTTAACTAAATTAAACTTCACCCACCAACCAGTTGCTAACTGTCTCTAACCTCTGACCTCTCGGTTTTTCCTTCAGGTGATCGGCCTTTTAGATGTTTTCTCACCAGCGACAAGCTTAGAGGAATTTAACGATGTGTAAGTCACTCTTTCTTTCTTTTTTGCTCTCTGCTTTTCTCCTTCTCACTCGTTCAGTTTGTTTATTTTCTTGCTTACTGTCTCAGCGTCTATAAGCTTCACTTTTTACACAATGAAAGCGTTCGTGCCAGCAGATAATCGCAAGATTACCTCGATAGCCAAAACTAGTTAGAGATGCACGAGGATTCTTAACATCATGAGAGAGCAGCATGTGGCGAGTGGTACCAAGGTGAATGTAGGGTGAACACGTGCTCCTAAGGAACATCACAGCTAGTCTCCATGGTAACAGCCATCTGGCAGTGTATGTGTGCAGAATAGTCAATCAGCGTCCTTGAATTCTCTGCATGGTGTAACGTCATCAGCATGTTGCACATTTGTGGAAATGTGAGATGAACCTCAACGCGATCTCATACACGAGGTGAAGTTTAGCCAAAGACGTGGTGCTTATCTTTTCACGTGACCATTAACGAACACCTCGTTCTTTGACAACGACCTTGGACTAGTGCTGTGTGATTAAAGAGGTCATATATATACTACAATCACTGCTGGCCTCCTTCAAGTGGTTTACTTTCTGTTTAAATATTTTGCTGTTGAGAAAAAAAAGTGTTGTTTTTTTTCTGTTGTGTTGTTTTTCTGTTATCATCACTTTAATCTTGCCAACTTTTAAGTTGCCACATTTAGAAATAATTCTTACAGAAAATGATGAATGATTTTTTATCAAAAACACCGTTAGCTGCACTTTACACAGACCTGCTAATCTGCAAAAATTAAATCTTTAAAGTTTAAACTAAATAAAGCTGCAGCAGAAATCAAAGAGAGACTTTCCTGAATTATAAGATTACATCTGATTGGCTGTTTGATTTGCAGGTACTTGGTGACACACCTAATGGGTGCAGACCTCAACAACATCGTGAAGTGTCAGAAGCTCACGGATGACCACGTCCAGTTCCTCATATACCAGATCCTCAGAGGCTTAAAGGTCAGCGAGGCCCTCATTTTCAACTCAAAACTGGCTGCTCCTAAAAGTTGACTTGCATTCAATCTGTGCAAAAGCGGTGCCTTGTGGAACCAGGCAAAGCTAGCTCACTAGACCACAGATGCATCTGCATTGTTCTGCGTTTAGACCAGCTGAATTCTAGTTGGCAGCGACGTTTCTGTGCCACTCTTGTGACTATTTTTTGTTTTTGTTTTGTTTTTTTAAATTTTCTGCAAACAGTGGCAACTGAAAGTGAATGGATAAAATTCAACAGTTCCTCTTTTGCAGATTGTTGCAATGCAGGAAAGAGCAAATGCTGCTCAGTTGAGTCTTAACACAGACTGTAAAAAGTTAACTGGATACAGCTACAGCTAGTAGTATTTGTAATGTGAGCAAACCATGTATGATTACAGCCTATTACACACTTGATTTTGTTGTTCCATGAAAGTGTTATCTTTGTCAATCACCTGTTTACGCCACTTGTTGAGAGCAAGCAGATATGTCAGAGTTGCTGTGATTGTGTTTCTTGTAGTTACATTTCAGAGGAGAGAACGGTTTTGAAACTTTGGCTTATATTTGTGGATCTAGACAAAGCATATGATAGGGTGCTAAGAGAGGAACTGTGGTACTGCATGAGGAAGTCATGATGGTGCACAACATGTATGAGGACAGTGGTGAGGTGTGCAGTACGAGTGACAGAAGTGTTCAAGATGGGGATCAGGGATCTGCTTCGTGTTTGCAGTGGTGATGGGTAGAATGGCAGATGAGGTGTGCAGCAGGGGTGTCCGCTGACTGTGATGTTTGCAGATGATAGTGTAGTCTGTAGTAAACATGGAGAGGTGGAGGTATGCTCTGGAGAAGAGGCATGAAACTCAGTAGAAATAAGACAGGATACATGTGTGTGTCAGTGAGGGAGAGACAGGTGTAATAGTGAAGATGTGTAGAGGCAGTAGAGTTAGTGAAGGTGGACAGATTCAAAAACCTGGGGCCAACAATCTAATGCAACAGACAGTGCACAAGAGAGGAGAAGAAGAGAGTGCAGGCAGGGTGGAGTGGGCGGAGACGTGTGTCATGGGTCATCTGTGACAGAAGGATAGCAGCAAGAGTGAAAGGGATGGTAAGACCTGCTGTACAGTTTTTAGACGGTTGCACTGACGAAAAGACGAGAGGCCGAGCTGAAGATGTTACAATTTTAACTGAGAGTGACCAGGATGGAGATAATGACCATATCACAAGGACAGTTTCAAGTTGAGCAGTTCGGAGACAAAGCTAGACAGGCAAGGCTAAGATTGTCTGAGCATTTGCAGAGGAGGTAAAGTGGATACACTGGGCGAAGAATGCTGAATATGGACCTCAGAGAAAATTTATGGACAGAAGAGGAGGCTGAGGCAGATGATTGGCTACGAAGGAAGATGTTAGTGGTATTTCTGAATGATTACTATTTAAAGAAATGTACACTAGTTATGTTGATGTTCTGCTCGTTTTATCGCTTGGGAGTTCAGCTGGTGTACATTTAAAATACCATAAGCTAATACACACTAATGTAAGTGAGGTGTTTTTTGTGACTGCATGCTTTCCATATGGATGGATGCATTAGCATTTAAATATTTTTATGTTCTTTCCCCCCTACAGTACATCCACTCTGCAGATATCATCCACAGAGTAAGTGATGGCCTCACTGAATGTGTCAGTGTCTGCAAAGAAAAACAGTCCAGTGCTGGTTAAACTGAACAGAACCATTAATGGCACTTTAGCTTTTCTGGATGGTGTTTTATTAAATCTATACACTAGAGCTTGAAGTAATCAGATTAACACGACAATAAAATAAAAATTTGGTTTGGAATGTTTTACGTTTCTGATTGTGGATTAAAAATATAATTGAAGGAATGAGTGCAAAAACAAAAAACATACACAAATGTTTGCAATATGATGACATGTGTAGCAATACCAGCAGGATGTCTCCCTGTTGTTTCTAAATTCTCATCTGGACTCTTTTTTTCCCCCTCTCTCCTCAGGATTTGAAGCCCAGTAATCTGGCTGTGAATGAAGACTGTGAGCTTAAGGTGAGGAGACTGATTGTTTCAGATCCAAGCTTCACCATATGCGATATAACTTGCTGTCGAGCTAAAGGTGCTCAGTCATGTCTCATTTGGTTGTCTTTATGTCGCCTATGCATTGTTGCATCACTCAGATCCTGGACTTTGGTTTGGCACGGCACACGGATGATGAAATGACAGGATACGTAGCCACACGGTGGTACCGCGCCCCGGAGATCATGCTCAACTGGATGCACTACAACATGACCGGTACGCACACTGACATTCAATCATGTTTTGAGTGCAGTTTCATAAAAGTGTGTTGAAATAGCTTTTTGGACATCTGTTACAAGTCAAGAGTCATGCGTTTACAATGATGTGGGGGGTTATGTGTGCAGTGATCATACAAGGATACTAAGTTTTTTCTTCTCTATAAATAAGGAGACAACTTTAGAGAAACTAGGACAGCTTTTCAAGCTTTTCAATTTTCTTGTTTATTCAACATGATGTTTAGAGGCCTTTTCATCAGCCTAAATCATCCACAACAGACGTTTGCCTTGTTGAGTGCCATTTAGTTCTGCTTCACACTTTCTTTACAAAGCATTAAGTGGTGTTGGTGTAAATGGGCAAATAAACGAATGTGGACTTAAACTGTGCAAGCTGTTTAGCTGTGCTTTTGAGCTGTGCCTTCCCCAGCAGCTTTGAAACGTTTGGTTTGTGAAAAAAAATTGAATTTGTTGAAATTCTCTTCCTATTTAACAGTGAGAGTTATTGAATTAAACGTTGCCCATGTAACACAACGTAATGCAGCGCAGTTCGTTCACAGTTTGACAAATTGTCAGGATGCTGTCACAAAACTGCAGTCTCAGCTCTCATCAGGAAGCAGCGTTTAAATCTGAAAAGAACAAGGCAGACTTCATTGAATTCACCGCAAGTAGTGAAGATTACAGGATGATACCATTACATCGTTGCATTTGCATATGCATGTGCAGCATGCACGTACAGCTGTGTTGTTCTGCATTATGCTGAAAAGCTTGGATTTGTGTCATATCTAAAGGATTTGTTGAGATGCATGTTTGAAATGATTTCTTTTTATTTAATAGTGGATATCTGGTCGGTGGGCTGCATCATGGCTGAACTACTTACAGGACGGACACTCTTCCCTGGCACAGACCGTATCCTTCCACCTCTGCTGCTAAAATAAATGTCAGATTGTAGCCAGCCTGCAGGTCTGTGTTAGATTAGGAGGAGGTACTGGTTGAGTTCAATCTGCTTATATGCACACGGTTTACAAATATGTATTAGACTAGTTATATAAGAATTGTTGTCCAGTGCACTCACTGCCAGGCTCTCACAGAATCTATTGCTGCAGCACTGTTGCAAGCACAGACAAAAGCACCATTTTACCTAGTTGGGCTGACTTAAAAGCATTGCTGAGTATTGAATTCAGTGAGCTACATGCCAGAATAGCCAGGAAAGTGTGCGTGTGTGTGCATGATATGCACACACACACTCTCATATGGAGTTAATAGTGCCCTGTGGTCTATGACTCAGTGCTGCCCACTTTTATCTCCACTGCTTTTCCACGATACTTTTTACACTACCTTCCTGTTTCCCTCCCACAAAACCCTTACACACAGCAGAGCTGTCATGTGATTTGATATAAAAACATACCGGAAAACCCTGTAAATTAGCGCGCGCGCACACACACACACACACACACACACACACCTTTAAATATAGAAGGTAGCATACGCCACCAAGTTGGTGGTTTTGTTAAAGATCAAAATCTGTTTCATAACGTGTTCATAATTCCTGCTCTAACTAATCAATCAGCCGATCTACACCTTCTTCGCTGCATGCCTTGCAGGGGTATGTGTGCTTGAATGTGTCGAAACTGCTTTGTGATGTAGTGGAGCTACCAACCCACAGTGCTTGTTTGAATATACAGCAAGCAGTCTTTCTGGTCTGTCTCCTTTTACTTGTCTGAATGGAAGCTGATCTCTGCATATGAGTAGAATGGGAGGGATTGTGGATACAATGCATCTCATTAGCCTTTGTACAGTGTAAGTACAGGTGCACTCCCATAGCACCGGGATTAAAAATGTTAAATAGTAGACATACTACAACTGTATGTGGTTCATATTTTGGGTACTAGGTAGTAGTGTGTCAACAGTAGCATGAGCAAATCACTTCAAACTGCTCGTTAGATGTGATTTAGAGAATTCTTGTCATGCTTTCTGGTGACATTTTTGCAGAGTGGAGACGCAGTAGTTAGTTCATTTATTTTTGTTGATGGATCAAATGATTATCTGAAACTTTGTGGACAATTATTTTATAGTTTCAGCTTGTCTGCACTAAGAATTATAAACACTATTCCAGATTCTCAATTTTTTGTAGATTCAATAGTCTGTGATGGTTTTATCACTGTTCATAAGATTTACACGGTGAGTTATAATCACTAGTTGCACACCTAATTTTATGCATATTCATCTATCCATTTTCTACCGCCTGTCTGGGTTCGGGTCATGAGGTCAGCAGTCTGAGCGGAGATACCGGAACTACCCTTACCGCAGCCATTTCTTCCAGCTCATCTGGGGGGGGATACGAAGTCACAGGGTATGCCTAGGAAGGATTCAGGAGGCATCAGATGTGCAAATCACCAAACTGCCTCCTTTCGATGTGAAGGAGCAGCGTCTCTACTCCGAGCCTCTTAAATGGCCCCGCTCCTCACCCTGTCTCTAAGGGCGAGCCAGCCACCCTTTGGTTAATCAATAAAACAACAGTTTAACTTTTATTATGAGCCTTCTCTTCACAACAGGTCGATGCATCCGTATCACTAGAGACACTGCCCCAGTCCGTATGTCAATCTCACCCTCCAGTCTTCCCTCAATCGTGAGCAAGATCCCCAAGATACTTGAGCTCCTCCACCTAGAGTAGTATCTCATCCCTGACCCAGCAGACAGATGAGAAACAAAAACAAGGACTTCTTTAGACACTAACAAGAATTCAGGTAGAAAACAACAGGAATTACATTTATGAAAGAGCATGCCCAGAATAAAAGCAGCTTTTGAAAATGTCCATGTTCAACCTCCTTGAGTCTGAGGGATGAAAATTCCAGCCAGACTTTCTGTTTTGTTTGTGATGGGTGAAGTAGAAGTTTTGCTTTTCCTTTTCACCACAGCAGGCACAGAAACTACAGCACTGTAGCCTGTTAGCTCCACCAATGTCACCTCCAACTCTGATTGCTTCTGGTCTTTCATTTATAATTTGCTTTGATATTTTCTATTGCATCTACATTCAGTCATTTTTAAGTACTTTAATACTTCACACAGTCACAGTAAGTGATATAGTCATAGTCAATCATCTGTGAATATTTATGCATCAGTGTGACGTTGTATGATTTTTAGTTGGTGCTTGATATCTTTTATTTTGAATAAGTGGACCTTTATCAGTTACAGGCTACAGCATCGACAGTTGTACCTCTCACCCCTCTGTCCCCGTTACGTCCTCCATCCTTTCTGTTTTCCTTCATGTGAGTGTGGTAGATATTGATCAGTTGAAGCTTATAATGATGCTCGTCGGAACGCCAGGGCCTGAGCTCTTGATGAAAATCTCTTCAGAGTCTGTGAGTGCCATCCCATCCAGTTTTGTTTTATTTATTTGTTTTTTCCTTTTCTTTTGCATTGCCCATCCTCCCTGTTGCCTTTGTGTTGCCCTGGCTCTTTATTTTACGACCTGGTGTCAATGCTACTACCTCTTAACTGCACCTGTTTTGCTCTTAACACTCTGCTTTTATCCCATTTGAGCACAGTGCTTTGATTTCTGCTTCTTTCCAGCATGTACTATGACTTTTTTCAGAGCCACGCTGATAACTTTTATGTGACAGTAAAAACGTTAGTGCCAAACTGGACCACAGTGTTCGTGATTATCTGAATATAGGTTGCAGACAATGAAGGTTTTCTTTATATTAAAGTTTAGAAACTGTCTTCCTTTCTTTCACATCCTCCTCATCCTCACCCCGTGTGTGTTCCCACCCCAGTCCCTATCCTTTCTATACATCCACCTTCCTAACTACACCTGCTCTTTGATGTGCTGACCTCCATGTTATGATACCCCTTGACTCAGAAGGTTTAGATATAAACCAGCTGCAGCAGATAATGCGCCTGACAGGGACGCCCCCAGCCTCCCTAATAAGCAGGATGCCCAGCCACGAGGTGAGACAAGTTCCCTTCGTCTTCCCACATGCCCCGTCTCTTCCCCACAGCCGGAATCAGGGCCATGCTGCAGTCATCCATCAGCTGATAGCTACATTACTGTTTAGAGATAAATGCAGCTAGACTTGATGTTTAAAATATATCCTACCAGTTCCTTTCTGCATACTGTCCTCTGCTCTCACGCCACACATTCCCTTTTTCCTCTTTGACTTGTCATGCTTTTCACAGCAAGGCTTATGAGAGTGCTCTGCCAGTGCAGCCAGCGTGTTCTGATCATCTATCCTATTTGACTATGAAAATAATACCACAGTGTTTATGTAATGCATGTGATTTGGGTGTTAGTTAAAATGCTTGGAACATGGCTTAATGGGAGGATGTACAGTTTGTCTTGCAACAGGCAAATTCAGTTTAGTATTGTAGTTCTATTGAAATATTGCACGTTTTTTGCAGTTTAAAAGCTGCCTTATTACTTGGAAATCTTCTGCAGTTTGCTTTTACAGTACACTTCTTTGTTTCTGTTTTCTCACAGGCGAGGAACTATATCAACTCACTTCCCCAGATGCCAAAGAGAAACTTTGCTGACGTGTTTATTGGTGCCAACCCTCTTGGTAAGTTCCTCTTTCAGAATGACACCATTGGGTTAGGCTGCTATTGGCTCACTGGCTCCCTCTAGTGGTGGTAGTTATAATAATGGGGGAGCGGTTTCATCTGTTTTGGCAAGATTTTTTTTTTATCACAGTGGGGGTTTTTTTTAGCTTTAGCTAGTGCAAAAGGAAAAACAATTAGCACTGGCATGAAATAACAGTGTCTCATTTGCTTTGCTTTACATGAAGCATTTGTGCTTGCATGTGTAGTTACTGCACAAAGACCAGCTCCACGCCAGGAAAAACCCTGATTGCTATGCATGTTAAATCAATCAAGTTAAAAAAAAACCCACACAGAATGGATACAGGTGACAGCCGAGTTGGATTAGTGAAGGGTGCTTTCTCATGTGCATCTCGTACCACATCAGGAAATTATTTCACGTAACCAATGTCAAGTTATGTAACGTGAACAAGCTACATTAACTTTTGTCACCTCGAGTCATAAAGAGCTCTTCAGCAGATAATCTAGGGGATGTCATTGTAGGATTATTCCGTCACTGACTTGATGCATTTTACAGCACACAGTATTTGTATAAATGCTTTAGATAAAATGCTTTTAGACTGGGGATGTTCCTGGTGACTGATTTTCTAGTCGACTAAACGAGGGAAAAAAATTAGACTAACCAACTACTCTTAAACTAAGAGACTCTGTTATCAAGTTTTGGAAACTGTTTAATGTGAAAAACTCTGCAAAGCTGCATTATGAATGACGCACGCAGATAAAAAATTCATGACAACCACTTAAAAAAAACAAAGTCCTCCAGCTTGTCCGGGGAAAAATTGATGCATTTCCAGGCCGTATTATCTCCACTGGGTCCCGGGTCTCCTCTGGGTCTCCTCTGGGCCTCCTCTCGGTAGAACATGCCCAGTCGGAACCCTTTACCCAGGGGTCGACATCATGAATGACTGAACTCCTCACCCTATCAAAAGCCCATCCACCCATCAGGGAAAACTTATTTCCCCCGTTTGTATGCATGATGTCACTTTTTCTCCTTTAAAAGAACTAACAGTAAAAGCGTTAACCCCCAAAATCGGGCCCAGATTAATAGATTTATGGTGTTTCTCAGCAACCGTGCTCCATCTGGTGGAAGACGGCTGCATAACATTAGGACAAAAGACTTTATTGGCATTGGGTATCAATTAAAATGTAAAACAATTGGATTAAACGACCCGTACATCTGGTACCGACTAGTGACAGTGACAACAATCAGTTGTCACTGTCACACTCAGTTTCTTCAAAGTCTTCACTGCATACAGTCATGTGAAAAAGAAGGTTTTCACAAGACTTTGTGCAGTGCTGTGAAAAACTAAGCACACCGATGATTCAGTAGTTTATAGAAGCTCTCCTAAGGTCCCAGCACAGCATTTTAATGGAGCTGGGATCACTGGAATCAAAGTGTTTAGTATAGGCTGACCTTTTTTCTTACACAAACAGAAGCTGATGCCATTATTTGAAAGGCTGCCGATAGTTAATATGAGCATCGACTGCAGTCACAGTACATATATTGACAGAAAAGTTAGCATTCTGGACCTTTTTGCTCTGACCTGTAGTTTTTCTCATACTCACCTTTGTCTCCTTTCTTTCTTTTAGCGGTGGATTTGCTGGAGAAAATGTTGGTGCTTGATACAGACAAGCGGATCACAGCATCTGAGGCTCTGGCCCACCCTTACTTTGCCCAGTATCACGATCCAGATGACGAGCCTGAAGCAGAGCCTTACGACCAGAGCTTTGAAAGCCGTGAGCTGGAAATTGAGGAATGGAAAGGTGAGTTGTTAGAAACCAAATAGATTTTAAAGGTTATTTATTCTGTATGTTGGAAAGTAATTTCAATTATCTGTTCTCAGCCTTAACCTACGACGAGGTCATCAGCTTCGTGCCACCATCTTTCGACGAAGACGACATGGAATCTTGAGGAGGAAGCGGCTCTTTTTCCACGATTTGTTTTCCAAGAAACACTCTCTAAAGACTATCGGTCTCATGTGACTATCCGCCACTTTCCTCATACACGCGCACAGCGATGACATTCAAGTGCCTGCTGTCATTCATATGTGGGGGGGACGTTGCTCTATCAGGGAAACGAAAACAAAAAACTTGACATCGTGTTCATACCGTCCCCTGCTCTGCTGTTTTGTTTTTCTTAACATGAATCCCACCGTGCTGAGGTAGACTTTAACTCTCCTTATGCATTAGTAATTTTTTTATCTCAGACATATATTCTTTATATTCTGTCCCTTATTCTACATACACAGCAAAAAATAAATAAAAAAGAAAACATTACATGTCAGTATCTCCAGGCAAATTGTAATAACGGAACATGTATTATGTATTTTATTAAAAAAAAATATGGCTGAAAATAATGCTGTAGGACAACAATTCTGGAAAGTTTTAAACCATGCTGAGTGTGAAGTGTATCTTTTGGCACATTTTAAATTCTGTTATTTCTACGAGTACATAGAACTATGTAGATACTACAGAAACAGTATTTGTACATAAATCGTTCTGGGAAAAACGGCTACCACACGTGTAGTACTGAGGCTCGTCAGCCGCCCACATTGACAGTTTGTTCTAGAATGGCATATAAACCAATACTGTGTGTAATTTATTTAGAATATGTATAGGATACGCCAAAATATGTAAAATATTCAGCCCAGTATGGAAAATTCAAGGCTTCATATTTCTTAATGATTGAGTTTTACACATGGCAACCCCCCCTCCCAAGGAGAGCATTTCCCACGTGTTCATTTTCATCTATTACTTTAGTAAGCTTCTTCCGTCTTCTCGCACATGTGTTGTTTCACATGAATGTTTCAGCGAACAGCCACCAATCTTTGCAGTTTCACCACAGCATGTTAAAGCCAGAGTTTTTGGCTTACTAGTTTATTCAAATTTTAATGTTTTTCCATCACAACGTCAGCCGACAATGTAATTTAATCATATTGCATTTATGAAACAGTACTATTAATGTTTATGGAATGTTTGGAGCGCCAGTTTGCGCCGTATATTTATGATCTTTTCTTATATTGTTTGTATATTGATGTAAAAGAGAATATTATTTGTCAGAATTTAAGGTTGTTTGTATTATTTATGGAGAGCTTATTGTATTAGTATCCAAATGTGTCATCGATAATTTCATAGATCACTTGAGCCACAGTGGCTACAGCTTTCATATCAAGAGCCGACAATGTTATCAAGAGATCGTTTGGAATCAGTTTGATACATTCTGCTCAGTTTGCTAAATTACCGTTGCTGAGGTTGTGTTTACAGCGCGCCTTGATTCACGGCCCAACAAATTATCACAATTTTTAAAAAAAGAAACCCAAAACATATCCTTTAATGGTGGCATATTTGTCACCATTTATTGACTAACAAACCACTAAACTATTTCTTTAGTGTGAAGACTTTTATGACAAAATGCTTCCAATGTGAAGCGTTTGAAAAGTCAGACACGCAAGCTGTATCCACAGTTGCTCTGCCTTTGGCACCCAAACAATATCAGACATCAGTCATGTTTGATTTCAGCCGCTTGTTTTAAATGTAGTGATTTTTCTAATGTGTTATTTTACTCTTTGTGTGCTAAATCAAGATTTCATGTTATTCTGTGATTCTGTAATGATTGTTTTATAAGCAGCACCAGAAGCCTGTTAGAGTAATTTAGAGGAGGGGGGGGGGTGTCACATGTATGCAGGAAAGTGCATATGTTTACTCACTGGATGCTGAAGGGCAATGCCGAAGCCTCATATTTTATCATTTTTAAACAACTGCATTGATTTAGATAGGATATTTATTTTGTCCATATCCCGATGTCATTAGTAAATTTGGTTACACTTCGTCTGCCTGAAATATGTTTTTCTGGGTTTTTTTGGGTTTTTTTTGACCACATGTATCAAGATAGCAGGCCATGCCACCTGTAAATACCACCATTAGAAAATAAAGCCTACTATTTTTCAAAGCTGTAACAGAATTCATTCATTGGGTGAGCTTTTGCCTTGCCTTTTTTTCCTTTTTAAGCATGTCACCATTGGATGGCAGCATAGCACAAGTAGAGCAGAGCTTGTCTGTCATCTGGTGTGTGACGGGTTGAAAGCCTGCTGGGCTTTTCAGAGAGACTCCAAGATTCCAGTGCACTTCAGACTCAGCAACACTCTCTCAGAAAAAATCTGCTTTATCTTAAAGATAAAACGCCTAAACACAAACAAAGCCACATAGATTAGGCTGTGCATGTGAGGAGTGATCTGACTTTTGCCCTCCAAACAGCCACTCCACAGATACACGGCACAACAATGACAGAGACGTTTTAACAGAACCAGGATCGGCTGCACATCTGCATTTAAGGTTAAAGGATGCCAGTGTTCACAGTTAGCTGTGCTTTGCTCATTTGACAACTCACACAATCGATAGTCCAAGACCCCTATGATGTAGATGCTGAAAGAAGTAGCAGGATGACTTCTGAAGTGCAGGGCTCTCCACTCCGATGCAGATGAATGCTGCAAAACTGATCACAGTTCTTCACAGTTCAAAGGGATAATGAGCCGAAACAACTTGCAAAAGGAACCTAAGACCTTTTCAAGGCTGATTGTGATATTCTTCAATGGCCAAGTCAGTTACCTGGTCTCAACCAAACGGAGCATGAATTTCACTTACAAAATATTTTCACTTACAAAAAAAATACAAAACTGAAGTCAGAGAAACCCACAGAAAAGCAGCAAATGAAGGTGGCTGCAGTAAAAGCAAACACATTTGGTGACGTTCAAGAATTCTAGAGTTCAGGTAGTCATTGACTGCAAATGATTTAGATCCAACTATTTAACTTAATCCTTATAGTTTAGAAAAAGCTACAAGAGACCTTTCCAACTTGTGTAAATCTACAGTTCTCTTTCTTAGATCTTCACTCTGTTCTTATACCATTGTTCTGAGTACTGATCTGTCCATTGAGAAACTACCAGTTATCATAAATCATGATCACAGACGAGAATTGTATGTATGTATATATTTGATTTATATATATATTTATATATGAACCCTATGTATTCTTTTAGACTTTTAGACCCTGTATCGATTACAGAAAATAGTTTCCATCACATTTAACAAAATCTCCAAAGCTTGTGACTTTGTAGTGACTTTCCCTAATGAGTATGGCATTAGACGGGCTAACCTGCTACTAAGTACAACAGCAAAGCATTCCCACCATATCCACAGTGCAAAAGCCAGGATTTAAAAATTTGCCTGGCCTACAAAATCAGTCAAATTGTGGGACAAGGGATAAAAATGCAGTGCATTCATTCCCACATAAAAAGGACACCTGGTCACCCAAGCTGTGACACTTGTGAAGCATCAGAGTTAAATACCAAGTATAAGTCAGTTGAATGTTTTCCCAGTATTAAAGAAGCAAATAAATAATAATTATTAGTAAAAGGAGTACAAGACTTCAGTTTGTTACCCAGCTTGGCATTTTAGATAATTAAAAGTAAATGATGTTTTTTCACGCAAACAGAGTGCTGACTCAGTGCTCCTCTCAGGTTGATAGCTGCTTTGATGCTTCTCTCTGATGCTCTCAGCACTTTGTAGGCTCTCCCTGATTTATAAAAAGCCCAAACTTTAAGATGAAGGGGAAAAGTAATGATTAAAATCCAAAATACTCATGAGTATTTCCTCAGGGAAGCTTTTCTTCTTCATGGAAGAAGTGCGACTTTTCAGTGCAAAAATAAACAACAATAAACAGTAAAGCTAACAATCAAACTTAGCAAGGAATTCCAAAATGAAGTGCTGAGCGCTAAATTTATTTGACAAAAGATACTTAATACGATCGAAGGCGGTATCTACGGACACTGCCCCCAGGAACAAACGCATATCCGCTCTGTTTGGTCATTTTGGCGGACTTTAGAGTTTTCACTTTTCCAACAGTCCTCGAACGCAGCATATGCCCTGACTGGTTTTCAGCATGGAAAGAAAAGGTAACGTAGCTAACTGAAGCAAAATGCTTTTTATACGGATTCTTGTAGGAGATACGCTTTTCTTTTCGACATTTATCAGGCCAGTTGTCTGCTGAAACGATAGTAACAACTAATGTTATAACAAGAAACGTTAAGAACTGACAGAAAGTATAAGTGGACCATGCGCTCTGCTCTCTCTGTGTATGTGTTAACAGTATGCTAGCTATAGCCGTCATAGTAGATTAGATGGTGGACAAAGTATGCGGAAAGTGTCGATCCGAATTAGAGTATAAATGATACACACAGTCCCAAAAACTTTAAATAAAATTTACCAGGGGTCCACATGATAATGGAGAAAGGGGAAATATCACATTCACTGTGAAAAGCACCAAGTTGGCTATTAGCAGCTAACTTAAAATGCCTCTTTTATGTGAGGCAACACACCCCTGAGGCCGGTTTTCTGTCTATTTACGTACGCGGAGTAACCTGCTAGCCTCATTTGTTGCTAATATAAGTTTGAACTACGAGTTACACCAGCACTCCCTGGAATAAAAAGTCACGAAAACGGCTTTTGACATGGTGTCGTGTTATAAAGATACAGCTGCTATATTTGGAGCTGTGCTTTATGTTGTACCACTTTCCTCTCTGCTCTTTAGTACTAGCGATGCAAGCAAGGAAGAAGAGGACAAAGCCCCGGAAACCTGGCAAAAAGTAAGTGAAGATGGACCTTTCTCTTGTTTTTACACCACAAGTTAATTTATATTATTATAAAGACACAAAGCAGATGGTTCAGTCCTGAACACTGCTCGGCTGCTTTCTATCATTTGGCTCTTATTCGATCATTTGCAACGCAGACTGATAGTTGCAGCATCACATTGTAACGCTTTATAATTGAAGATAATTTTAAGTTAGTTCATAATTATAGAGAAAGGGCTTTGATATTTGAGGGTTTTTGAGTCAATTTTAAACATATTGATGCTTCAGATAGTTTGAGTGCATGGTTTGTCACAATTCGTGACAGTTTTATAAACTTTATCACCGTGGTTAAAGTGCATTATTTGACCTTTATAACATTAAGGGCAGAGGAGAATAGATTTTAAACAGCAACCTAATGAAGGCACAAGAAGGCAAATATATGTGTGTGTGGAGTGTATAACATTTGCAAGCTATAGATGTTTACAGACAGTTGTGTATTCAGCTGTATATGTATGCATATGCACGTGTTATGTGTATACAAAACAAAACAGAACACACAAAATGTATTTGTATATATTTAACTAAAAATACCACTTGGAATACAGATGCTACTTTAAGACATATGTTAAACAATAAAAGCTACTTCTGGCTGCTCTCTTATTTACAAGGGGTCGTGACAGCGGATAGCGCCGCAGTTTGATCTGGCAGATTTTTTCATACAGTGGATACATGGCTGGATTCCTGATGCAACCACAGATGCATTTGTGTGTTTACACCTTCTATTTTCATTTTGAGACAGCTGTGCAAGACAATGCATCACATGTTGAAACGGAGACCTTTGGTTATTTATTTATTTAATTTTTTAAAATCCATACATGTGTTCATTATTTTGAATTGGCTGCCAGCAACACGTTGAAAAATTTACATTGTTATGCTGGAATAACCTTTCCTAAAATTGTCATGAAGATGGTAGCAAAAAGCTTGCATTCAGCATTAATGGTGCCTTCACATATGTACATGTTACTTCTGCACGTGTATACATAGTAAGGCTTTGATTATAATGGATTATGGACAGTTAGAGTACCGTTGGTCGAGTAGTCATTTCTGTTATAGTTCGTTGAAGTCCGCTGCTGGGACGCACGTGTAGTTGGTGCATTGCAATGTAAATTTTCCATAGTCGAGTCTCCACAGTCACAAAAAACAGGCAGGCACGAACCCTTGTCCTCACTGTCTGATGACAGAATCACTTGGAGGACCCTAGTGGACTCATTATCCAGTAGGGCTGCCACGATTAGTCGACTAGTCACGATTACGTCGACTATCAAAATCGTCGACGACTAATTTAATAGTCGACGCGTCGTTTGAAGCTTTGTAAGATCCCAAAAGACGCAGGAATTAGTAGGATTTAAGAGTGTAATAACGGACTGAAACAGAAGATGGCAGCACTGCATGTACAAGGATGCCAGCTGCCGTTAAACCCCGAAGAAGAAGAAGAAGCTCTGTCCCAGAATTCATAGCGCGGCCCAGCTCAGTTTCCAACAATGGCGGCAGCTAGTTAGTTTTAATGTTACTCTTATTATTTCTTCTGGGTCACAAAATAAACGTTTAAAATATTTTCAGGCGAGAATGTAGCTGTGTAAACCTCAAATATTGGCTCAGTTTATCAAGACACCACATATTTTCAAAAGCGCTCCGACGTTTTCGGAGACGTCTGTTACCCACTAGCTCGATAGCTAGCAGGGGGCAAGGCTCACTAGAGCCGTGAGAACACCGGACTCCTGGCAAATTGTTTTCAAACCCACCGCCGTCTTTCGCTACTCAGGTTAAATATATATATAAGTCACTTAGATAACTTAAAATGTTATTGTTTGGCTTTTTTTAGTATTTTATTTGTTCCTGAGTAAATCGGTTTGGCTGAGATTAAAGTTATAGTTCTTACACAGCTGAATAAACGTCAAGCAGACAGCTGATTATCAGAAGTGTGAGATGCTGTAAAATTTACTCCGGTGTCCCGTTATATTTTAGATAGCAAGGAGTTTATTAAACTTCACCGAAACAATCTGCAGATTTCATTAAAATTTAATAAACTATCATCTTGTCTTTATTTTTAGTTAGCACAGACCTTAAACACTTAAAGCTGTAAGCTAATGATAGTTATATAAGACCAGATGCTGCTGGTGCAATAAGCTGTACATTTTACGTCCAATGGATGATGATCTGATTAGTCGACTAATCGCAAAAATAATCGGTGACTAGTCGACTATCAAAATAATCGTTTGTGGCAGCCCTATTATCCAGCTTAATGTCCCCACACCATCACAGGTGCTTTTTTGAAATCTGTGCAGATCACAGGTTGAATGGTCCCTTTGTTCTTTAATCTGGAGGATGCATGGTTTCCACAGTCATTAAAATTTGCTACAACCCTTGAAAACTTTTTGCACATGAAACAATGATGCACTGCATGTATATTCAGCATAGACAGTGTAAAAGATGGAAGTAGCATCCGGTTGAAGAAAAATGAAGTCAGTGTGGAAAAGCCTTCAACCGACATTCTAGCAAAGAGTGATAGCAGAGGGAAGATGTTCCTCTGCCAGGAGATCTAGAAACACTTTCCCGACACTCAGTTGCCCATTTCACGTCCTACTGAATAAAACATTAGGTCAGTTTTGTAAATTTGGGTTATTCTAAATGCCAAAAAAGGAGGCTAACAACTTGGTTAATGATTGACAAGTGCTTAACCAATGAGCTTTTGGTTTCACCATCAGATCCACCACTCACTCGTTTCAAAGCACAGAGACAGTGAAAGTGTTCGTCTTGAAGCTTCTACACGGGACTTCAGAAACCAGTGTGTCATCATGGTGGCTACGTCCATCTTTTATACAGTGTAAGGTGTTCAGAAGAAAGTGCTTACTTGCTCACTTACCAACACACAAGTAGAAACCATTCAAGGATGGATCAAATCTTCTTTTTCCACTTTTTTCCTCTTACTCTGTCTCCCTTTTGCACTATCTGGCTCTTTTTGTCTCATCTCTCTCTCTCTCTCTCACTCTCTCTCTCTCACCCTTACTCCCATCGTGGTCCTTCCCTCCCGCTCTCTTGTGTCAGTCGCTCTGTTGGGGCTGCTGTGCTGAAAGGACACAGCAGCTAGTGTACAGTTAAAGAGCCAGCGGAGAGCACATGGACCTGGTCTCAGGTCACAAAAGTCTTAATCTAGCTTTAAAAAGACCTTTGCCAGCGCTTATTTTAGTTCATCATAGACTTGTGTAACAAAGCTTTAGGCTAGTGTCTTCTTAGTCATGTGGCTTCTGGACTGGATCTTCTCCATCAATTCAGCTGTAGTGAAGCTTGCCAGCGGTCTAACATGCAAGTGAGTAGCACTGCAGTTCTCTTGTGGGAAGCGAGTCAGACTTGGAGCATGCATGTTCTGGTTCTTTAATCTGCCACGATGGGAGTCAGAGTAGTGTTTTAGTGTGTGTGTATGAGTTTGTGTTGCTAGTTTAGACAGAGCTTGGCTGACATACTGATGTTCTGATCCCATTTTTTCCCCTTTATTTTTGTTTTAAATTAGGGAGCACGTTCAGGCTTTTGCCTTACTAAGCACCTCACTGCCTGTTCATGTGTTTCACTTAGTCCTTTTACAAGTGACTGAGAACAGGATTGGAAGATTTATGCTTGTCACACAGGACCTTATTTCTGCTTCCCTTAAAATTTTATTTCTTGTTTCAGTTGCAGACTTGTTTTCTTGTTTGTTTGCATCACGTTAGACAGGAAACATTTTTTTTTCCCTGCAAATTTCTGTGCCTCAGATTTTAATTTTAGGACTGCGGTCCTCTCAGGCGACTGAACACGAATAGCCATTATTATATTTTCCAGCACCATTGCTCTCTGTTATATTTTGCTTTCATTGCTCTCTTTTCTCTTCCAGCCATTGCTGCAGTTCATTACATAACACATCAAATCTTTCATCATCTGCAGCTGACTACAGCTCTGTGTTGCTCTGTTTCTCTCTCTCTTGCTTTCTTTTTGTCCTCATGCTGTAGGTTAACCACTGTTCTTTCTTCCGTCTTGTCAGAAGCAGAATAAATACACATAAACACGAGTATTTTTTGGGGGGTGTTTTTGTGTGTGTGTGTGTGTGTGTGTGTGTGTGTGTGTGTGTGTGTGTGTGTGTGTGTTGGGTGTCATGGGGAGGCGGGTCACATCAGGCCTCAAAAATGTCGGGGTTTCAGCTGTTTTTATGGAGGGATTTGTTTTTGTGAACCATGGAAATCTGCAGTGGTTTAAGTAGTGGTGTGCTGGCCTCTCCCTCCCTCTGTGTCTTTCTCAGGCTGCTTGGAAACCTGGTTTGTACAAAAAAACTCTGCGTGTAACATAAAACACTGTCTCTATTAAGACAAATTTCTGTAAAGTTAACCCACATAGCTCTGAATATCGGAAAGAACATATTATATAAAGTTGGTGCTTACACAGCAGGTAGATGTAAATCATTTCTGTGAGGAAGATTTGAAGACGTTAACAAGCATCCTTTGCTTCACTCGTATGCCTTCAGTAGGTGTTCGAGTGCTTAAGGCAAAATGCTGCACCACACACATTTAGACTTTGTCTGCACTGCACCCTGAGGCCTTCGGCACAGATACCTATTGCTGCTGTTTCATTTTGCTGCCGAGGCATTTTGCATTGATTTCATTTCGAAGGAGCAAGTAGGGAAGCTAAACTTCTTGGCCATACTCCATCCTCACAAGCTCCACTGCTTCTGTGTGCCCTTGTTTGTTTTGCTCTAACGATCTGATAGGGCTGGATGGGTGGAAAAAGTTTGGCTAGGAGAAAGCAGGAGATGCTAACACATTCTGTCAGATCAGATGTGTGCTCAGAAGTGACGGGCATGTAAAGTGATTGCAGTTTTTTATAGATTTTGTCTCTCTGACGGACAATAACGGAATAACACATTTACAGACTATTTATTGGGTCTTTGTGTACAAAAGAGTTAAACAGTCAGCTCAGGGTGACCAGTTTTGTTGAAGCTGTGGCTGTTCAAATTTTGGCATGTGGTTATGTTTGCTTTAATCCCTAAAAACAGGAGTGTAGATAAGAGTTTTGGTTCCAGAGGCTTTCTAGACCAAGTAGTTTAGACCTAATATATTTAAGCAGGCTTTGGCATGAACACAAAAGGTCTGCAGGGAGAACAACACAGGGAATGCACTGGCTGCAGCGTGATCTCAAGATAATCAGTTATTTCATGACCACAGTTTAGCTTTTTATTATTTATTTATTTTTTAGATATCAGCTATCCTGACAATTGCTTACCCCACCAAAAGGATTAACCATTGTGGCCTAGAGGGTTAAGTTATTAGATGGCAGTCAGTGGGTTCCTGAATTGGTTGTTGTTGTTGTTGGATAAAAACACTATCTGATTATTTTTCAATGTATAATAAAAACTGGCAGCAGTCACTGAAACACAGAAAACTGTTTTGAACTTCAAAGTGACTGCGCAAAGTTTATAGAGCTCTTTTTTTCACAGCTTCTCATTGTAATTGACCAGGTTGCATTCAAGTGTGTGCACACGATAACAAATCTGAAACTGCAGCAGAGAAATGAGATTCAGTTATCACACATTTCTCTATTGACACATATGCTTTTACTTCTACTAGATTTTCATGTGTGTTCTGGGGACGAGTACAAACCAAGTAACTCTCATATATAGAACGAAGGTGGATTTGCTGCATTGTCCAGATTTTGTATTATTCTGTAGTTGTATCTAATTTACTGTCTCAGATATCTTCAACAACACAAACATGGTACTCATAACTGTCTGCTTTTGTAGAGATAACTTTTATTTTGTACTTTTGTATAATTTTATCTTGCTAATTTAGATAATTGGCTGTAAAGCAACATTACTGAATTGTTTCGTTGACTCATAGTTTGTAACTACGATTGCAATGCACTGGAGACCTGTTAAATACTGTTGGGTTCTGAGGTATCCCAGAGCCCATACAGTGTACGTTATCTTTATTTTAAAAGGTTTTCTTTAGTAACTTCAGTACGTGTTACACGTTGTACAACATGTTGATCATTTATCCCTATGTGTATGTTAGAAGTTGGAAAGAAGTTGCTAAATCATTCATGTCCCTCAGGTTGCTTGTTGGTATTCATTTTCACTGTGAGCAAGTATATGTGTGGAGGGAGAAGAAGGTTCAGCAATCTCATTGTGCGCTGTTGGAAAATGTTAAATGGCCAATCACAAAAAAATGGCCCCAAGTCATGCAAAGCTATTCCAATACAGCTCCAGAAACTTGTGAAGTGCAGTAGCATTTCAAGTTGCGGATACCTAGCTGATTCCTTCCCCATTACATGAATCGTCCAACAGTTTGAAAGTCTGCCTTTCTATGAGTAAGGTCTGATGATTGCACAATAAACTGCAGCATTGATGTTTCCGTGCAAATATGAGTAAGTGAAGCATTGTTGAATAACAGGCAAGCGCGATGGTGATCGACAGACAGAGAGGGGGAATAGAGAACAGTGTTGTTTTGGTCAGATTGGTTTGTGTATGTGTGTGTGTGGGGGGTTGATGTCGTCCCTCACCTGCAATGCAGTGCTGGGCTGTATCATCCAATCATGTCCCAGCTGTCGGCGAAAGAGGGCTGGGCCAGAGGCTGACGACAGCCAAGGAGAGTTCTCGGTCAGACGGAGAGAAAGAGAGACGTGAATGTGTGAGAGAAAAAAGTGAGCGAGAGAGTCGGGGAGTGTGCAGTGGTACCCTGCGCTCCAGGACTCAGCCTCAGTGCTCAGCCTGCAGTTGAGCCTCTACATTTCTCCTCTCTTCGCTCGTATTCCCCATCACTGCTCTGATCCATCCTCTCTCCTCTTCTCTGCTCTCTTCTGTTATAATCACTGCTTTTCAGTTGTCAGCACTGATCGCTTTCTCCTCCTTCTCCTCCACTTGTACTTTTTTTTTAACTCTCTCCATCCCTTTTCTGAACCTCTAATACCTCTTTCTTTTCCTCCTGTTGGATGGAGTAAGAGGCTTTTTCAACACCTACACCCTCTCTTCTCTGGGCCTCCTCCCTGCATCATCCCATGGGTATCCGTGCATCTTGCAGGTAAGAGTAGGATGAGTGTGTATGCGTTTGTTGACAGCTCCAGACGAGATATGACTCACGTCCAGGTGTTTCCAGTGCTGCAGAAGTCCTTGATGTATCCAGGTTTTTGTCGTGTGATCTGAGGTCATTGAACTGTCTCGGTCCAAGTGTCGTCGTACCGCAGTTAAAGGGGGGGGGGACCAAACAAACTTAGATACGTGATCTGGAAAAGCATGATTGCCTGCTGTGTTTTGGCTTCAAATGTGTGAATGCTCTTGATCGGTTGGAGGTCGTGCTACATTTTTTTTTCTTCTCCTGGTTTACATGCAGGCATTGGTTTCTAACCTCCACATTTCTTTCCCCCTTTCTGTCCTAATGCTGTCAGCTATTTTTAGTTGTCTTTGGATTCAATGTCCAAAAAAACTTTGTGGCTGATTTAAAAACTGTCAGCATAAATATGTTGATGTAGTTCTCTTTATTGACATGTCATGGATCTACATATAAAAATCCCTTCATTGTGTTTAAACATTACAAAAGAAGCTTAGAAACTTGGAATCGGTTCTTTCTTTTCTTTTTTCTGTTTTTGTTCATTGTCGTTGTCACTTTAGCACTTTCCTCCATAAAGATGACATTTATTGACATCCCCTGTACCCTTATTCACTAGCTTTGACATGTCCAAATATAAAGATGTTGTTTCAGGACTATTAGAATAATATCCAGGTTTTTCCATGAGTAGCTGCATAGGCAGAGACCACCCTCACCTATTTTTGATACAAATCTGTTTTGCTTTTCATCATTTGTATATTAGGAATGAAAGGAGTTAGGCCTTTTGAATGGTTTCGCTCAATGACTGTGCTCTGTTTGCTCTGAGTAAGCAAGCAAATTTAGTTTTGTTTTGCCTTCATCAGACTGTTTGTGTTCATATTTCTTGCAGTAATGTGCACAAAGTCTGGAGGCAGGAACGCTTCTGTTAGTCATAATAGAAATTCACCTTGTAGGAGTTGTCAGCTCTAAAAGTAGTGCGGTTTTGGTGTTTATTCACTTGAATACTGCAATCAAATCTAAGGGGACCCAAAAATTTTCAGGGGTGCATACAGTCCAATCAGAGGGCAGGAAAAAATGCGCGTATGCCCATTTCAGTGACACCTTTTCAGGAGGAATTCTCACCGCAGGCGGGTGAATGTGTAATGCAGACGCAGAACGAGTAATGATACAAAACCTTTTTGTCTTATTCTTTTTTCCTTTGAGGATACCTCCCACACACAGCAGCTAGACTGATATCAGCAGGCCTGTAGTGTTATTGTGATATTTAAAATATCACAGATCTGTTGTACTGTGTTGGCAGATATGCAAATAGAAAGTGCACTGGGTACATGTTTCACTGGCTGCATTTGTATCTTCTCCTCTCTTATACACCTGCATCATAAAGGCAGAAGTGGTCAGGTTCCAAGCAGAAAGCCTATTTTAATTTCACCTACTTGAACTCCAAGCTACTTTTTGTCACTGTAGAAAAGGACTTTGGTTAATTAGTTAATCTCTGCAGTTCTGACTTAAGCTCAACATTATAATTGCCTTCCTCCCCTAAGGAGCAGTAATAAACAGCTGAGTTGAACAAACAACTAAACGTGACACAGCTTTGCGGGCACATTTTGTTAAGATGCATCCACAGTGGTCATCCTGCTCTGACCTAAGCCAATGAACTGATTAGCTATGCACACTAATCCTAATTACTTTAAAATTGATTGCAACTGGAACACGATAAAGTACCGACCGAAGCAAATTTAGCATCTCCACACATTTTCTTTTTCAGAGGGTGCACAGTAATGTCAGCTGCTTATTACCCTGTCACTTCCTTTAATTAGCTGCAAATCTATGTGAACAACATGCTGTTATGCTTTAGCTCCAACATTGTACATTAGCTGGATAAATGAATCTGCTTAGACCTGAGATCATAAGAGATTTTATATGTGAGATTGGAACATCTATTCAAGGCTGGAAGTATTATAAAGAAAGAATCTGTCAGCTGTGAGGAAAAGCATCTGCCTGCACTGCATACAGAAAACATTTCTTGCTGGAAGCAGTGAGCTTTTATCTTACTTACCTCCACAGTGTACCGTCACCGGGGGGAAATAGGGTAGCCCATTATAAGCACTTTGGTTTTATTGATGCTCTTATTTCTGGAGGAATGGTTACTTAGATTTAGCTGATTATTTAATTTATTCTGATTTTGTTGAGGCTTGACTTTATATAACCATTTACATAGTCAGTAGTCAAACATTGTGCCGCTCTTGGAAAAGCAAGAGAATTGTTTTTGTTTTCAGCAGCTGAAGCTTAAAGAAACTGTGACATGCTGTTAAATCATTCTTCAGGGGCCTTTGTTTAACATGTTTGACTTCAAACATGTTTGTTTGACAAAATAAACACTGTGTCTCTTTCACTTTGAATTTTCCAGTATGAGCACCTGTAGACTTCATTTTTAATATGCAGTTAGTCATTTTTAGATAACCACTGCACATCTTGCTCAGTTAACCATCGTGAGCCTAAATCATATATTTAACTACATGGTATTTCTCTTTGGTGATATTATATATTAGTGCAGTACATCACTACATTGTTTTTGGTGATGCTCTACAACCTGACACTATGGATTCAAATTGTAGGTAATTACGTCAAAAGTATTGAAGTAGATTATTATTATAATTCATATTTAAATAAAGATAAAATCGCATTAGAAATGGTGACATTATGAAGACCCATAATGGTTGTTACCTTATTGGCCTGCAGTTTCTTGTTGCACACTTTGGTATAAATACACACACGTAGCTCAAAGCTTAGAAAGTTCATGATCTTGTAAATCTTGCGAGAATCCAGTTGCCATGCAAAGTAAGATGCTTCAGTCTCTGTGTGGTGTTTTTCAGGAAACACAAGTCACGCACCTCTTCTCTTTTTCTGCTTTACATCCTGTGTGTAGCTAAAAAACAAAATAGATTCTGGAGCTTAAGAGCTTACATCAGTTTCTCTCATTGATGCTGGCACTTGCTTTCATGCTGTTATTATTTTTTTCAAATGCTACTCCAGAAATGTGCTACAGTGGAGTTGAGTAAATTATGTCTAATATTACTTGAAAGGAGAAGGATGACAAACTGAATTAAGGGAAGCCTGTGGAAGATTAGATATTAAAATGGAGCCAAATAATAATAATAAATATATTAAATAACTGAAAATAACAGTAATATAATAAAGTAAAGCACGGGAATAATTTAAAGCATGTTTTTTTGGGGGGGGAAATATGTTTTTGTGGAAAAATACATGTTTTGCTCTTTTAATGTAATTTTTTCTAATTGTTAAAAAGGCTTTGGACTCTCAGGAGGTAAAATAAGAAAGAATTTATAAGTTGAAAATGCCCCTCTTCGCAGCAGCTCTGCTAACCAGGCCACTTGGCTTCTCTGATCCAATTTTGTACTGCATTGTTCTTGTCCTGACCGACGTCTCTGTACACCTACAGTGTGATGAAAAAACTGCTCAAAAACAAAATACTACTGCATTTAGATTTTTTAAAAACATTTTCACTTT
The DNA here is from genome assembly GCF_041146795.1 of Maylandia zebra. NCBI lineage: Eukaryota > Metazoa > Chordata > Actinopteri > Cichliformes > Cichlidae > Maylandia > Maylandia zebra. The sequence continues at coordinate 17,822,355 of NC_135171.1, forward strand.
GCGTTATTGTTTTTTGTTTTTTGTTTTTTTTTTTTAAATGTGTATAACCTAATATTTAAATGAAGTCACTTTGACCCAAATTCCTCGAACTCTCAGGAGTGAGTAAATATCTGTGATGCGCTTGTCAGACCTCCTAGGGCGGGGAGAAATGGTTTTGGCATGTAAACGTATGTATAAAGTCACCACTTTAGAAAAAAGTGCCCCATGTTACTTTTAAAAATACACAATCCTATAAATAAATAAAGTATTTTCTTTGTAACTTGTAGATTTAATGATGATTTTGAATATCCATTTCCTTTTCCAACCATCTATTTCTTCTGTTTATCCAGTTCAGTGTTAAGAGGGTGCTGGAGACTACCCCGGCTATCATAGGCTAGAAGGTGGGGTACAGCCTGGAGAGGTCGCCAGTCTTTTAGAAGCCTAAGGCCTTCTTACCGTCAGTTTTTTTCCACCATTTTATTGATATTTCAGAGCAGAAGTTCAGAAGTTTACAGATTTTATTGGGGCGGATGTTGCAATAGTTTGAAAAGATGAGACTTTGTGGAAAAGCATTCGGCAATGTGCTAGCTTGTGGTTTTGAGTTTTTCTCTTCATATGTCAGCGCTGATGTTGCTATATTGTCTGAGTGGGGACACCTATTATTCAGGTGAATACTGCAGTGGCTGTCTCCACCTTAATACCGAGCATAAATAGAAGTGATTGCATGATCATCTTTGCGGCAGCCCATGAACTGACCAATGCAAAGGGTATGCCTGCACCTTAATGCTGCGTTCCAGATACCTCGGAACTTGGATGTTGGATTTGGCGTGTACCAGGAAAAGCAAGGAAAAACAATTTTTTTTAATTCCAACTGGGAACTCGAATTTTAACTTCCAACTTATTCCGGGATGCACCATGACACATAGAGGGAGTTCCCAAAGTAGAACCTGCACAGGCACGGGGAGAACATTCACTTGCCACACAGAATAGTCGGCGGATACAAACCCAGGACCACGATCTGCTAACCACTGCAGCATTGTGTTGCCGGCTACTGGAAATTAAGGAGCTTAACGTGACATCATTTCACTTTAACTTATTCTTTCTCAAAATACACGCTAACTGTGGTTACTTGTTATTCAGTTGATAACAAGTAACCAAGTAGAGTCAGATGATTACTACCGATGTATAGTTGTTCTCAGAGGTTTACATCCACTCACCTTGGATATGAATTTCATGCTAATTTTAATGATTTCCTTTAATTGATTGGAATGATTGTACAGCATACATCTTTAATGATTTTAAAAAACAAGAATTGGGTGCACAAGTCTGAATTTGTTTTGAATCTTCTCTGATCCAGACAGGGTCAAAAGTATCCTGGCTTACATATATACATCAATATTAATACATTGAAGCTCAGACCCTTTCCATAATGGCTGTCATCACAGAAACATTACACTTGTACTTTTTAGTGGATTGAGAATTTATCCTGATCCTTGATATTGTTCATGAGTTTATTTTGGATAAAACCGTGCTGTAAACTCTTTGACATCCATCTTTGTGAGCCAGTCTGACATCATCTTTCACCAGCTTTTCAGCCGTCAATGTTTTTTCTTTCACACTTCCCTTTCTTCCTGTCATTTATGTTCCTGAATTTCACACTTTCCTGTCTGTTTTACCACCCCTGTCTCTCTGGTTCTCTTCTTCACCCAGACCAGAGCCTCATGGCCGTGGAGGCGGCTCTCAGCCAGGTCAGGCAGAGTCTCCGTTACCAGAGCAGGATGAAGAGATCTTGGGCTCTGATGACGATGAACAGGAGGACCCCAACGACTACTGCAGGGGTACGATCTCTCTTACTCTTTACAATGAAATGTGTGTTTTTGTGTGAGGGGTGTCATTTTTTTCTTTCTTTTCTTTTCTTTTTTTTTAAAATGCATGAAGGAACTCAACAAGCAGGCAAACTAAAGTGTCCCAAGAAAAAACTGGGTCTCAGCTAACACATCCTCAGAAATATCTTCAACACCTCTCTCAGACAGGCTGTCGTCTTCTCATGCTTCAAAGCCACCACTATACTGGAGCCAAAACAAAGTTCCAGTGTTGTCCAGTATAGATGTAAAGCTGGTGAACATGCCACCCAGGCTTTCTGTAACACTTAAAATGTTACATGTTTTAAACTCTGTAAACCTTTTTACTGATGATGATGATGATAATATATTATCAACACTTCACCTCAGGGAGGAGAAACAGGGGGACAAGGGAGGGCGGGAACAACTGAGTTGTAGGGGCTTTTCTACACGGTGCAATATTTGCAATATTTGTTTTTTGTTTTTTGTCTCTTTCTTATATTTGACTGTGCAATAATCACTGTGCAATATACTCACTCAAATGAGCAATCCTATTCATCCATATTGTATATTCTGTATCTATATATGTGTATATATGGTGTATTTATGCTTATATCCCTACTCTCATCCCCCTTAATGTATCTGTAACATGCAACTTCTTTCGGTGCTTTGCTACTGGAAACTGAATTTCCCGGAGGAACCCACCCGAGGGATTAATAAAGTTTCATCTAACCATCCCAGTCATATCATATCTGGATGCTCTCAGTCTTCATTCAACCTTCAACACCTGCAATTAGGACTTGCTTCTGTTATGCGTGTCTGTACCCACCAGTTTTGTGTCCTCACATCACTGACATTAACTGACCAAGAAGAAATGAACCAACTTGCTGGTCTTTGAATGCCCCCCCCCCCCAAAAAAAAAGAAAAAAAAAAGCTCTTTGCATATTTGCATAGAAACAAACAGAAAACACCACCCCACTTTAGTTTAGTTTCACCCATTTCAGGCTAATTGCATGAACAGTAAAACCTTTAAGCGAAATCCTCCTGCAGGATATTCTGTATACATTGTTTGACAATGCATGTGCCTTTGGTCAGGTGGATATCACCATGTGAGGATTGGAGATCTGTTCAATGGGAGATACCATGTGATCCGTAAGCTTGGCTGGGGTCACTTCTCCACTGTGTGGCTGGCCTGGGATATCCAGTAAGTTTGCTTTCACAAAATATTATTAATTTTTCTGTGTTTAGAATTAATCACCTGACAACCTGATTTATTTATTAAAGAGATTTTACTTTTAGAGATCAATGCGCGTTTCTGTAATTCAGACACCAGTGTGGCTAACATTTGATCAGACTTATGTAAGTTGAGATGCTGAATTTCAGACAGAAATATTACCAGATAAATGGAAGGAAATATGCACTATAGCACTTCAGATTGAAGGTTGTATTTCGATTCGTTCAGAATTCCAGAAATGATGGCAAAAATCTGCCCAGGTTACCCGAATATTAGGGGTGCAACGATATTCGTATCGATATTGAACCGTTCGATACAGTGCTTTCGGTTCGGTACGCATATGTATCGAACAATACAACATTTGTAATTTATTTTATCAATTTTCCTTCTGACGATGCTGTCTGTGTTGAGCGCTCAGTGAATCTGTGTTCGACTACTCCGCCTAGGCTGCACTGTCGAGCGCAGATCCACTGAGCGCTCAACACAGACAGCATAGTCAGAAGGAAGAGCGCAGGGCAAGCTAGCGAGACAGAAGTTAAGCTCTCCTTGCAACAGGCAAATTGAACGTCATTCAGATCTGGCGTTTGGAATTATTTTGGTTTTCATGTGACGTATGACCCTGAAGGTAAGCGAGTCATGGACTAAAGTAAAACAGTATGTTGGATGTGCCATGCAATGCTCAATTACATTGGTGTGAACTAGTGTGTTAGCGCAGTTAGCTCGTTAACGTGTTGGCCGTCTAGCCCCATGCACGGAGCGATCGGCGGTAGCTCGTTAACGGAGATTTGCCGTGTTGTGGCGTTAAGGTCATTTCAACGAGATTAACCTGAAAGCACTAGTGGGAACACAACGAATATGACTGCACATTTACACCGACATCATCCTAGTGCAAAGACAAAAACAACAAGCATGCTACTAACTTTAGCCGAGTCATTTAGACAGCTGTTAGCACATGATTCTCCTTATGCTGCTGAGAATATAGCCCAGAAGAAGCGGATAGTATAGCTTTTATTTTGGAAAGAGACATTTCTCTGTAATAAACTCTCTTTTTCCAAAGATGAGTGATTCCTCAATCAGATACAGGGCTCGCAATATCGCTAGCCCGACGTCCCGGGGCTAGCGATCTTTTCAGTCGGGCTACCAAAATCTATCTCTTCCCTGCCCGTCGGGCTATTGTAGGAAAAATATATGTCAATGCTTTTGCATTCTTTCAGAAATGTAGCTGGGTAATTATGTCATTGGCATCGGTGAGCCACTGTCAATATGTGACATATTGAAGTCGCGTTTGAATTTGCGCTTGTTTTTTTGCTTTCACTTTGCAATCGTGCGAACTGTGTATAGAGAGCGACAGCACTGATCTGTGAGTGATGATAATTTGTGCACCAATTCCTCTGACATCGTCTTATTAATCGTTAGCTTACTATGCAAACATGACGCAGCAAGCTTAAACATGTGAGAGGTTGATCGCGCAGAGAATCGCTGAGCTTATGTGAGTGCGTGTGTAAAAGCATTTCAGTTCTGCTGAGCCAAATAAGACAGGTCAGGGTGAAGAAGTGACAGCCAAAGAAAAGCTTACCACAAAACGGAGAAGTTATGACAAATCAGACTATAAGGCAAAAAGAAAGTGCAGCTTTATGGTTTCATGGACAAAAGAATTTCTGTGGCTGCAATATGACAAGCTAAATAACCAGGGCTGCACATAAGTGGTCCGCAGGTGCGCATTCGCTGTCAAAATAAAAAACACGCACAACGGTTAGGGTTAAATTTAAAAACTGTACTTTTGAGTTAAAATATATATTTATAATTTTAATAAATGACAAATTAAAAAGGCATGAACATTTTTTTTGTATCGAAAAAATATCGAACCGTGACACCAAAGTATCGAACCGAACCGAACCGTGAATTTTGTGTATCGTTGCACCCCTACCGAATATATATTGGAAAAACATGGTACACGAATTGGGACTCATTTGCACTTACCCTGCTTCTGTCCAAGAAGCTATTTCACCAAAATCTTGCAAGAGAGTCAAAGGTTGCATTGATCCGGTTGATACCGCAGGGTCTGAGAGGTCAGCTGGTAAATATCTGTTACAATTACTATTGACAGCAGTAATAAATGCATTATGATTAGGTTGAAACATGATGCTCCTACATATCATATGTTGTTGGATATGGTCTGGGAGATCTCTTAAGGCTTCAGAAAGATTTATTCATCAGGAGTTGGAGACCTGTTTTTACAATATTTTAAACATCAAAGAGAGAATTTTAGAAATCTGTGTTTTAGATGGGGGCATGACATTTTATTTTATTTTAGTTTAATTGTTTATTTTCTTTTTAAAAACTTATTATTATTGTTTAAAAAACGCGTTAGTGTCATACATCATTATATGAATGATGATGTACAAAATGTGTAAGAGTAATTTTACTAGTAGACAGAATAGGTATAAGATGGTGATAGAATTCTAGCACAGCCCCAGTCTTTTTAAGCAAATGCAGCATACACTGAACTGTATAATGTGTTTTACTCACTGATTTTGTCCATGTAATTTCCAGGGAAAAGCGCTTCGTGGCCATGAAGGTTGTAAAAAGTGCTGAACATTACACTGAGACTGCTCTGGATGAAATCAAGCTGCTGAAATCAGTAAGGCACAGCACTTTACTTCACACAGACTCATAATGTAGATATCCCACAGCTCACATCACCGATTGTATCTCTTTTTTTATTTCTCCAGGTGAGAAACACAGATCCCAGTGACCCTTACAGAGAGAAAGTAGTGCAGCTGCTAGATGACTTCAAAATTTCTGGCATGAATGGAACTCGTATCCTATATTTTTACTCTGTCACAAATGAAACATTATCCTTTAAGTGGTGCAAACTAACCAGTTTTCTGACTCTATCAGCTGATGCCTGATCATTCTGTTAAGGAAGGCATTAGTGGCTTGACAGCAGCTTAATTGCTAACTGCCCTTGTCCCTCCTGCTGTTGTTGTCTCAGTTTGATGGCATGGGCATAATGATTACATTCATTTCCAGGCCAATTAACTACAGTAGTGATGAACGTCCAAGGGTAAGACCACACCACCTCAGGCTGGATGTGAATTTAGCTCATCTGTGTTGTTGTGCTTCAGTGCAGACATGCTGACAAGATGCATTTAGACTGACAGTCATTGGAAAGTCAGGATATCGCAGTTTAATTACACTCCATATTTACATTTGTTGTTCAGACATTCATTTGAACTTTGTCTTTTCAGTGTGACAGTGTTTGATATAGTGAAGCTCATGCTATCTCCATCTGTCTTAGAGCTCTGTGCTGTATCCTGTCTAGACATCCTTTAAATTAGTAGTGAAGCAGTAGATGGAGATTGTGTTTGTGATGTGAAGAAAACATGGGATTGTGTGTGTGTGTGTGTGTTCGTGTGCACTAGTTGATATAGAAAAACTCTAATTTGCAAACACTATTTCAGTCCTTGACTTCCATTTCTCCAGATGTGTGTATGGTCTTTGAAGTACTTGGGTACCACCTGCTTAAGTGGATTATTAAGTCGAATTATCAAGGGCTGCCTTCGCCCTGTGTTAAAAGCATCATACGACAGGTACTGAACAGCAAAACACAGACAGGTTCTAGTGGGAGAAAAGTGTTTGTCTTTCAGTGAAGAAGATGGTTATATCAAAACTATCTGCCATCATGAATGATGCACTTTAATTGATATTATGGGAGACGTTCACCTTTAACCCTGAATCTGACTTTTCTGAACTACAGGTTCTGCAGGGTTTAGACTATCTCCACACCAAATGTAAGATCATACACACAGACATCAAACCGGAGAACATTCTGCTCACTGTGAATGAGCCCTACATCAAGAAGATGGCTGCTGAAGCTACTCAGTGGCAGAAGACTGGCACCGCACCTCCCTCGGGTTCTGCAGGTCGCAACCTTTCTCATTCAGATCTTTGTGGTTTGATTGACTTGCTGCGTACAACTAGGAGATTTGCTGTTTAGGTTTGTCACCAGGTGCTGTGACTTGAGGTGTTTCAGATGTATTTATGTGGCGGTGAGCCATAATCTTCCAAATAATGCCATTAGAGAACTGTCACTGCAAGTAGTTTATTTTAAGATTGTGTGAAGAAGCACAAACAAGAAGTTCAGAATAAAATGTTTTTCCAACCCTATGATATAATCCAGTGTATGCCATGTACGTATTCAGAGACTAGAGTGTTTGTGGATGTTTTTAATAAAAGTGGAGAGCTTAGCTGTGTGCTGCTATGAGTCACCGCTGGATTGGTTATGGAAATTACCAGCTTGCTTAGAGGAGTGTGACTCTCACTGAGCAGGGTGCCACTGCAGACAGTCTATTAGTACAGCACTGGTATGAATCAGCTCAGCCACTCGAACAGAATACTAATAATAGAGGGACTGAGGATGTGCCACATGTCATTCAGCAACATAAATCTCTTTTTTTTTTCCTCTTTCCTGCAGTGAGTACAGCCCCAACTTCCAAACCAGTAAGTTATCTTTTTGTGTTAAGCAGATCTTGTGCAGGACTTTGTACAAATTTACATTTGAATGAATTCAAAATGCAAACTATCCTTTTTCTCCCTCTCCCAGACAGCCAAAATGTCAAAGAACAAAAAGAAGAAGATGAAGAAGAAGCAAAAAAAGCAGGCCGAGATGCAGGAAAAGAGGATACATGAGATGGAGGGAGGAGCATTACCCGACACCCGAGAAGAGGAGGATGACGAGGAGACTACGGAGAACACTGAAGATACGTCCTCAGCCACTCTTTCTACGTCTGCCACGCAGCAGGACATCACTAACCATACTAACGCAGGTAAATGAGAGGATAGACCCTGGTCAGGGTCATGAAGGGCAGCCGATAAGTTTTAGTTTTATTTGCAGATTGAATTCATGTTTGATCGCACAAGATATATTTTTCTTTACAAAATAAATTATTCTCTTTTTGCTCCAGACTTGACTCCCGAAGAGCAGTCTGCTCATACGTCAGGGCTAAATGAACAGAGGGAGGTTACGGCCGATGACGAGAACAGAATGGAGGTCAACTGCAACGGCCACGCCGCCACACCGGAGAATGAGACCAGTCTAGAGGTTCGAGGGACCGAGCAATGTACAGAGGAACAGGAGGATCAACAGGATGCAAAGCAACCAGAAAGCAATAAAGAGACCGACAATGCATTTTGTGACAAAGAAGAGCGGCCATCCTGTAACGGAAACTCTGATACTGAGCAGCAACGTCCCCCTGCTTCACTCAGTCCAGACTCTGTCACTGTAGAGCTAAAAGAGGGAGACAAGATAGAGGAGCAGATGGACACTCTAAAGGAGACCAAAAGAGAAAATGAGGAAGAGAACAGCCAGGATGGTTAGTTTGGGGGGGGGGGGGGGGGGGGGGGGGTATTAATGTGTATTAATTAAGAAACTGATATCTAAAATACAGTGTTTACAGCAGCTGAGACCAGAGGAATCATGTCTTTTAGTTGTCAGATATGTATACGTCCATTTAGAATATTCTTCAAATTAGGGTGAAAGTTCACTTAATGATGAACTGATGAACTGGTGGTCAGACATCATTATCACATCTTTAAACACGATTTCTGACTTTAATGATGGGTTCAAATAAAGTGGCGACATCTTTTCTAAAAGGAGACGTCTGGACAGAGTACAACTTAACTGGTTGGCAGAGACATACCTCATGTTTATAAGGCGGTAATACTCTTGGATATGCAAAGCCTCTTGATCAATGCATTGCTCGTGAAATTGGTACAATATTTTGCATGGCTACTACCACACTGCAGTATTAAGGATGGTAACCCATAAGAAGACTGGGAGAATGATTTGGAGTACACCAAATCACTTTTACCAGTGTGGCGCAATGAATATGGGTTGTAAGGTTTGTTTTTGTTTTTCTGTAGTGCGCATTGCTAATGCCCTCCAATAATTAATTATCTTGACAATATCCTGCAAAGAATTGCTCTGCAGACACACCAGCTTCACTTTCTTCTCCTCTCTTTAACAGGAGCAACAGGAAGCATGTTAGTAAACCCCCTGGACCCTCTCAATGCTGACAAATTGCAGGTTAAGATTGCTGACCTCGGCAATGCCTGCTGGGTGGTGAGTATAATATTCAATAAAACTTTTTCTGTAAAAAACGTTTAAGCAGAACTTGAAACATTCACTGTGTCTTTTTACTGTAAATCTTCCAAGTTCATGTTTTTCATTTTGTGACCCAGTCTTCACTTTTCTGTTTTTATAGCACAAACATTTCACAGATGACATCCAGACACGGCAGTACCGCTCTCTTGAGGTGTTGATAGGAGCCGGCTATAGCACACCAGCAGACATCTGGAGCACAGCCTGCATGGTAAAACAGACTCACACACAGTACACCTGTATGCAAATGAACTGATCCCACAAACCCCCACTGAAAAGCAAACTTAACATAACTTATGTTATGCAGAAGCTTTCAGTGTGACGAGGAACATATGTGTCAAAACCCCTGGTTGAAGGAAAAGAGAACATGGAAAAGAGGAATATAGAGACACCATGGACAACAAACCGGACAAAACACAAACTGTCCAAGAGAGCAGGCAACAGGTTTTGATATAAATTAATGGAGAGTGGAGAAGATCTTAGGTCATTGTGAGAAGTCTCCAAGCAACCTTAACCTGAAGCAGCAGATCTAAAAAGATGGTCTAAGATTCCCTAATTCAGCCCTAATTATAAACTTTATCAAAAAGAAAAAATTAGACTTAACCTTGCAAGAAAGAGGCATCTTATCTCCTGAATCCAAACTGAGAGGGCTGATAGCTGAAGACACTGCTTCCCATTCTACTTCTGAAAACTAGGAACTGAAAGAAATCCTCTCCTCAGAGATCAAAGTGCTGTATGGCAATATTGTCTCATTATTAGGTTTATGATGGAGCTTTGTCATTCAGGATTTTGTATTTTAGGAGAAGGATTTTAAATTGTAGTTTGGGTTTAGAAGGGAGCCAGTGGGAGAGTATGATCTCTCTTTTTTTTTTTGTATTCGAGTTCTTATGTACTTCTTTCCTCAGGCCTTTGAGCTGGCTACTGGAGATTACCTGTTTGAACCCCACTCTGGAGAAGACTACTCCAGAGATGAAGGTTGGTGTGGTCCAAACATCCATATATCTAAGTTTAACTAGAGAGCAGTTCCAGCAAAGACGAGCTTCCTCCTACACCTCGTTTCGACATATTGTGACTTATGTCTTATACTGAAGAAACAATAGTGAAGTCCATCTGCTTTTGTGTTTTGCCGCCTCACTGTAGATCACATAGCGCTGGTCATCGAGCTGCTAGGCAAAGTCCCTCGGAAGCTGATCTTGGCAGGCAAATACTCAAAGGAGTTTTTCACCAAGAAAGGTAAACATGGCCGCCTGCTACCACCCCTGCAGCAGCTACATCCAGTTCAACCTTAATATACTCTGCAGAATTTCTATTTTAGGCCCAACACCTGATGGCTCAAGGGAACAGCCATCTGCTCGGTTTGAACTAGCAAATTATAATCAGTGCAGCTATTTCAAGTTTATAGAGGTGGTGCGGTGGATTTATCCCCACAAAGTCTACAGAGAAAGTGCAGCATGAGCAGCAGTAAGAGATCCCACTGCGTGTTTACTCAAGAGATACTCAGGCTTGTTATAGAATCACTAAGAGTACAATACCAGGATAATTATAGTTATGAATATGAAATGGAGATAAATAGATTTGAAGCCTATGAATTCACTTCAGATGGTTCCTACATGCTCTGTGACATGTGATCCCACATAGTCATGTTCAGTTACATGGGTGGTGAATAGATTCAAGATTCATTTAAATGTCATTATTCAACACATGCTTGTATAATAAACTTTAAGATGTAGCCCGTTACATTAGAAATCAAATATTAAAAAAATGTATTTTAGTCTTTATGTTAATAAATGGAACATGATTTTTGTGGTGACGCGAGGAGGATCAGTTCAGTAGTCTCACAGCCTGAAGGAAGAAACTGCAGCAAAGTCGCAGTGGATATTTCTGCATTGCTATGGGCTCTGCAGACACTTCATGACATCAGGATCAGTGATGCTCTGTCGATTGGTGCTGGTGATGTTCTGGGTGGTTTTAATCACCCGCCTGCAGAGCCTTCTGCTGGTGGGTGTGCATAATTTATACTGGGTTGCGATTCCTTCAAACAAGATGTTGTCTGTTGCTCTTCTGTGCAAACAAGAGCTTTAGACGGGAATGTATCCTTGTTGAAGTTTGTTAAGTAGTATACTTTGTGAGCTGTCTTTATGCTGTGGTTGTGTGTGTGAGTGGTTTCCAGGTAACTGAACCTGTTCACCTGCTTCACTTTGCTCATGTAAACAGGGACGTGTTTGTCTAGTTGTTGGCTAAAATGTGGAGGTGTATTGTTGTGATTGACGACTGCGAAAAGTGATTGTTTGTGTCGATGAAGCAGCAGATTGAATTTTAAATGTGTTTTCCTCCCAGGTGATCTCCGGCACATCACCAAGTTGAAGCCTTGGGGTCTGTTTGATGTCCTGGTAGAAAAGTATGAGTGGTCCAAAGAGGAGGCCCACTCTTTCAGCAGCTTCCTGCTTCCCATGCTGGACCTGGTGCCTGAAAGAAGAGCCACCGCAGCCCAGTGCCTCTCCCACCCATGGCTCTCATCCTAGAGGATGCCTGCACACACAGCTGCATATTATGAAAAGGATAAGATGGGTTTGAAGGGCTTAAGCTTGAAAACGTACAGTAAGCAAATACTTCCATTTCTGTGAGAGCCTGTGATTCCATCGTGCCTGTAGCCTGTTGTCACGGCTCTCACGGGTCTACTTACATTCATCGGGAAGCATTGAGACGATAGACAGACTGCTGCTGAATCTCTGTTCTGTTAGGGAAGGAGAATAAAACAGGCTCAAAGTACTCTCTCAGTATTTATGACTTTGTTACTGGCTGAATAGAACTTATTGATCTTATTTTCCCTTTTTTGCCAGCTCCAGATTTTTCTCTTCTGCTCATTATTCTCTGTATTTTAGACACAAGAGATCATCAGGTTTAAAAGGACATTTTTCTACAAACGCAGAAAGGTACAGGATGCTAACAGAGTTGTAACAGTCACCATCAGAGCCACTTTCGATTATCATATAGGTCACTTAGAAGTCAAATTTGTCTGTTTGCTCGTCATCATGTTAGGTGTACCAGCTTTTAAGCCTTTAAAGAGAGTGCAGAGAGCTCAAAAGTGATAACTACATATTGCTTACTGGAATGAAGAGCAGCTAGTAGCTTTCAAAGCACCGTTATCAGAGAACTTTTTACATTTGTATACAGGTGCAGGTCATACATCGGGAGTTCAGAATCACACTGATAGCCAAACTGTTGTGTCGGTTTCTTGTGTAAGTAAAGATTTTTAGCTTCAGCATTAGTTTATGTTGACTTAAGAGAAGTACTTGACACATTATAATGTGAAGAAAAAAAAATCAGAGCCCTTCTCTTTTTCATGCATGAGTTGGCCAAATGCTCTTTTACACCCGGGTTGCTTTTTTTTACCTGATAAGTTTAATTCCCACATTCACAGTCAAATCCAGCGATAGGTGGATTCACATCAAGTGTACAGTACAGTGTACCAAAGAGTCGGACTTTGATTTCTCCTTTTTTTGAGCTTGAAGCTGGAACAGAGTGAGGGCACAGTCAGTTCTTTTACACGTTCTTTCTTTTTTTTTTATCTTTAAAGGTGTGTATTCAGGTGTATAAGAAGGTGCTGGATGTGAAAATCATAGATTGTACTTAAAGTTATTGTAATATTCCTTTCAGTCCTATCAGAAACATGTTGCTTGTTTTTCTATAAAGGCTCGACTGTCCATGTCTCATCATTTGATTTTTTTTTTCTTTAGGCAGTAAGAATAAATAATTTTCAAAGTTTCTCTGGGTTGTTTATGTCATTGCTTTCCACAGTTTTTTTCCACTTAAATATTCTCTCCATCACTGAACACAGATGCATGTGAAAACACAAATGTCCAACAGAAGTAGCACAAAATGGTCTTTGAGCTGGCAGCAGCGTAGTGCAGGGTATGTGCAGGGATTGGAACCCATGTGAGAGTATCACACGTAATGGGTGGAGTCAAATGAAGACACTTAGGCAACATCTTCCTAAACTTAACAGTATTTACAGATGTGAAATCATCCCTTAAGTCAAATATCTACTGTATATGCATATGGAAATATGTCTCTTAAGAGAGCATGAATGCTAAAAATAAATTACAGAAGCACAAAACCAAACGTTATCAGCTTGGGTATCATTTTATTGTTAGCGCCATTAGATTTCTCACATAGAGAGAAGGCAACAGTGGCTAATACTGTCAGGCTCAAAACTCAAAATGATAATAACATTTCAGCAATTAACATTTATTTTAAAAAATCAAAATGCTTAAAAAATGTAAAGCAGCAAATAAAAGAGAGAGCTAAATCTGATGTAATAAGTGGCTTTTACTGACGGCAATCTGAAGCTGTAGCCTTGGAGATGAGGATGGACAGTGACTCTGATGAGCTCATTTTGAGGCAGAGATGGACTCTTATTTCTTCAAAGTGACTCGAAGCCTCGGGATATCCTCTGAAGTCAGTGGCACTCTTCATAAAATCTCATCCATTCATGCCAGTGTCCACTGGGCTCTATGCGTTATCTGTAGTCAAGAAGAGACATAGCTGGTGTAAATATAAGCCAATAATAACTGAAGAAGGATACAAATACATCCTCATATAGTATTGTTCTCACCATACACACAGCTAAGATTTAAGGAAAAGCATTCCCTCACTATCCTTCCCCACCCCTCACTTCCCCTCACCTTTTTCCTCCACCTGGAAGTCTTCGGGCAGCAGCTTGTCCTGTCTATTGCCCAGGCTGAAGGCCAAAAAGGAGAGGATGAGGGAGTCCATGATGCTGATGATGGCCAGGATGTAGGCCCAGCGCACTGTGCAGTTGCCCAGTGTGTACTTGTCAGTCCGCTGGCCGCACATGCGCTTCACCTCATCAGAGTCCCAGCCGTCAGGATAGATCATGCAGCCGATCACCATGCACGTACCTGAGAGGAGAGAAGGCACAGGCTGACGAGTGCTGGACTTCAGCTCTGTCTGTGTGATGGTTTTACTTTTATCTTACTAGTGTTTTGAAATTTTTTTATTCAAAGTCCAAAAACATGCATTGATTTGTGGTGGGAAACCTGTAAAAATGAATAGATGTGCTCACTGTGACAGACCATCTTGCTGCTTTTGACAGGCTCGGGCAACAAATGACAGCGAAACCACCAGAGAAATTAAATATACACTGTGTTCATTCAGGTAGATACACACACACACACACACCTACAGAGTTTAGTTGCCTAGCAACTCCAGAGCATCTCAACTCAATAAAGATGAACTTGTTCATCTATTATTGACTCCACTGACAGACAGCTAAGACCTCTTGCCGTCCCACCTCAGCACAAGGAGGTGCAGCACAGCACACACTTGCCTCGCATCTCGCTCTCACTTTCTGATCCTCACAAAACCTCATCTTCATGCATTTCTGAGACTCACTTTATCAAGTCCTCTTTAAAATTCACTAAATATTTGAATACATTAGAAAGACCCTTTCAGTTAAACTAATACAGCAAAATTCTTTCCTTAAACTGACTTTATTAAGCTCACACCTCAGGGGCCTCTGGTTCAGCGAATTAATGATCCCATCCTCGTAACAGACCCGATAAGTTCTGCATCCACTCACTCCAAAGAAGGCCCTCAAAACAGCAATTTTCAAACAGCCCTCTCAAAGCCTGCATCCAAATATCCTTAAAAATGAACTTGGTGTCAGAGCCAAAATGACATTGCTTCTCATGAAGATGGATTTACAAGAACACGTGCGAAAGGGGGAGAGGAGAAAGTGTAACAGCACACCTTCGGGTTAATCTCATTACTTGGTTCATTACAGGCCTCTCCTTTCACTCGCAGGTACATCTGCTCACAAACTGCTTCATGTTTCAAACAGAATCATGTTTCAGCTCTGTCTGTGTCTGCGAGTCTGCAGGGAACTACAGAAATGTCACCAAATGCTTAAATTCATAGCTTTTCGTTTCAGCTTTGGGCTTTCGTACATGTTTCAGACTCTGAGTTTACAGCTGTGAGCCACCATTATCCTTCACAACCTTCTTACAGATCTGTTCCTAAATCTTAGTTTAATGGGTATTCATTTAGTTTCCACTTTGACTGTTTATTAGCTGGATTCATTACTTTCCTTGGCTTTTTTAAATACTTACATGAAGACTTGCATGAATAAATACATTTTTAAAATACATAAACAAGATATAACCGTACAATAGCAAAATTATGAAAATAATATCTACATGCAAGCTCTACGGGTAGTGGAAGTCTTCTCCAATTCATCTATTCTAACTAACTGCATTCTACATCTGTATGATCAATACATCATATAAAACTGTTAAGCCTCTTAATATTGCTCGATTAGTGCCAGTCTTTATCTGCAAAATACTAATATAGTGGAGTAGACTAAATGTACTGTATACATAGGCTATTTTCAGTTTTAAAATGATGTTTCTCTTAATTGGAGCCTACATGGTGATGCTGGTAACACCATGATGATGGTGTTACTTTCCAATAATGTAAACTCTTACTGTGACATCTACCCTGTAATTTAAACACACTTAAAAACTCTTGAAACTTTTTTAGTCACAGCCTGAAGCTCACTGGAAGCCAGCTGCATCCAGGCACAGATCTTGTAGACGCTCCCCGCGTTGCAGAAGAAGAAGAGGCTGAGGCAGACGATGCTGCCCACCACCAGCAGCATGGAGATCCCCACGAAGAACATGGCCGTCTTGAAGGCGCCGGACGGGATGGAGCCAAAGTCCAGCGCGCTCCCTTTGCAGGTGAGCTCCGAGGTGAGCGCGTTCCCGATGCAGTAGTGGAAGAGGCCGAAGTATCCGGCCTGCGGTGTGTTGACACTGTCGCCGATCCAGTAGGGCTGGATGAACACCACCACGGTGATGACGGCGAAGGTGATGGTGAAAACGATCCAGAGCACCCCCATGGCTCGGGCGTTACGCACATAGTTGGTGTGGTAGATTTTGGCTGCCTCCTGAGCAGGAAGCATGGCGAGAGGTGGAAGAGCTTCTCAAAAGAAGGAAAGAAAGAAAGAAAAAAATGAGAATTTAAGTGAAGGAGTTAAAAAACGAACAAGTGAGCACCTTCAGTGTCCTGCTCAAAAACATCCGCTGACAAAGTCCTCATTCTTTAGTAAGCGCTTGCTCCAGTGAGATGGGAATAGCTCCAGTGGTTCTCTTTGCAATTCAAAACCACGGACAGCTCCCGGTACTGAAAACACACCTGTATGAGAGACACGCTCCCAGTGTCTTAGTGGGCCCTGCGGAGGTGAACAGTCCCAGAAACCACTGCATACCACGGCAGCACTGACTCCACCGCATTCAATGAGGGGATGTTTGTTCTGGATTTCACCTGGCAGGGGAGGTTCCTCTAGGAAGGCTGAGGTAGTCAGGTAATAAATGATTAATGGTTAAAAGATCCGCTGGATAGAACAACACAGGATGGCAAGCAAGGCTGTTTCACATGTAACAGCATGTGTTACTTAATCAGCTTTCTTTTTTTCTAATATCTATCTATCTATCTATCTATCTATCTATCTATCTATCTATCTATCTATCTATCTATCTATCTATCTATCTATCTATCTATCTATCTATCTATCTATCTATCTATCTATCTATCTATCTATCTATCTATCTATCTATCTATCTATATTACTGCTGTAAACCTGCTGTACTCATATAACACGAAAAAAGCAAAGTAGGCTACTGAATACAGAAAAACATCCAATTTGAATTGTGTATTTGTTAATATATTCATCTTAAACAAATGTACTAAAAATGTTAAACAGTTCAATATTAGTGTTTATTTGTAGCAATGTTTTAGCATAAAGGAGCATGAGAAATTAAAATAAAGATGCATTTAAGCACTGTAGGCTTAGAATACTGTGCAAAAATAGTGAGCCACTCCTCATTTCGTGTAATGTGGCAAACCTCAGCCTATTCTTCCTGTTTCCCTTCATTAAGAATGACTTTTATCACAGCCACCCCTTTACTGAGACCCCTTCTGATGAAACTTCAGGAAAACATAGATGGGTCAGATGCATTTCTCAGGTCTTATGTCAGGTCTATGCTGGATTTGTAAAATTTCTTAATAATGTTCACCTGCTGTAAATATTTGTTTAAGCCTACTACTTCTTCTTTTGCCCTCAACTTGTCCAGATTTCTCTTTATTTGCTGTTTTTTAACGACACACTGCATAGTTGTCCTGATATGCCAGAACAGCTAATAACTATTTATGAATAGCCATGTTGATGCAAAAATACTGTATTAGACTGCATTGTATTTGACATTTTTTGATTAACAAGAAACAAACAACAACAACAAACAAACAAACAAATTCTTTTAAAATGGTCAGGTACAAGCACTGAACTGAAAATAAAAAAGGACCAGAAAACATAGAAATGAGGGGCTTTTGCACAGTCCTGTGCACTGTGATCGTCACCTTCACACTAGACAGCATAGCAGGGGCGGCACCAAGGGGGAGCACTGAGGGGGAGCACTGGCCACCCCCAAAATTTGCCCACTTTGTGTGTCTCTTACAATTTCCCGTCGTCAGCCCCTCCCCTCCGCTGTGCCCCTGCACTGCTCTGTTTTTGGTGTTCCACCCCAGTATTTTTAGTGGCCTTCATATGACCACCCCTATGAAACAGTTCTGGAGGCGCCCCTGCAGCGTGGGCACAAATCCACAAAAACCCTTCCACATTGTTATAACCACACCTAGCATCACTTTTCAATAGATTCAAAATAGCTATTGAATATTGTCCCACCACCTCGATGGGACAAGACTCGGCTGCCCGTCTGCATGTAAAAGACAAAGGACACTCTTTCAAGGACGCCAGTGTTCACATTTTGGACAGAGAGGACAGATGGTTTGAAAGAGAAGTAAAAGAAGCCATTTATGTCCACTGTGAACGACCATCTTTGAACAGAGGCGGTGGTTTACGACACCAACTGCCTGCCATCTATAATCCAGTTTTGTGAGCCCTTCCCACTTTAACGCCCACTCACACCCTGGGCCATTTGACCTCAGTAAATCACATGATAGGGTGGGGCTAGGTTTCACTTTGGGTTCACCCGAACCGACCTTGGCTGATTGTGACCCACACCTTTTCGCAACTTGGCTTGTGTGATTAGGTAGAGGATCCATAGTCGGTCCACGACCCTCTTGGGGACACTCCCATAGAGCTTAAAATCTGGGACTCCCCATCAGTTGCTCTTAGAAGTGAAGAAGGTTCTCGGATGAGAGGTGAAATGTCTTCAAGGAAACCTCCTTAGACAGCAACATCGTATGCTTACCCTAACAACTCTGAGATTTTATAATGTAATCCTGCTATTCTGTGCCGAAGTTCTCCTAACATCCCTCAGACAAACATCCGGAGTTTAAGGAGGGACATGGTGACTCCAGCTTTCTTTGCACGTGCTATTGATGGAGCGATTGAACGAGACGCTGTGACGTCTGCAAGCTATTTCTGGATGTACTACAATCAAACACTAGATGGAGCTACAGAGCTGCAGTCTCATCTAGCGGCCTCACCTTGGCACTTAAGTCAATCTTCCTGTTTTTGTCTCAAATGATTTCTCAGACAAATTCCAAGCTGCAAGATTTTTTCAGAACATATTCTAACATAAAGTTAAAAAAGGGAGTGAGGTAGCTTTTTCTGATAACTACACATTGAAAAGCATTAGGGAAGTATTAATAAATACTTCATTATTTCTAAAGCATGACTTTTCCTTAGCATGCCATTCATATACACTAATGTTAGTGGTTTATTAATGATGAAATAGCTTGTATATAACATCATATATAACTTTAGCAAGTTCTTTCAGAACACTTTTGGCTTTTCCTGCCACAAATCCTTGTCACGCCCTTCGGAAAGTGTACTGTGAAGCTTCCACAGGATAGGCTCTCCAGCCTCTCTCCAAGCATTATTTCATTCTATAAATGCTTTGTAAGACATAGATCGTCCTAACTTTAGATGATGTACACACAAAAGAGTTAACTAACAACTCGTAACTGTATGAATTAACCATGAATTACCATATGAAATAAACAGCTATGGAAACGTTTCTATTATCACACTCACAAACAACTAGCTCATTTTATAAGCTGTGTCTGTATTAATGTGCATCTAAATACACTGTTAATAGTTTATGTCACTTTTAAATGATGTCATTAACAGCTCCCAAAAAACAGGACCTGATGTAAAACTTTCTTTAGTAATGTAGGAGTAATGTTTTCTAAATGATGAACTACATAATCATTGATACCTTAGTAATGCTTAATAGTGTCCAGTTAATATAAAGTGTTGACATTTTTGTGATATGGCACAAGATCCGATTTGGATTCAGATCTTGTGCCATAAAAAGTTTTATAAAAACGTATTTGAGCATTACCACCTGCTCTCTTTGCAGAATGATCACTTTAGAGATCATATGTTTATATGTAATCATTATTATTATTGTTATTGTTATTATTATTATTATTACTTAATGTAGCATTTCATTGGGTAGGTTTATGATGGTAAATAATGTCTGCTAATTATATATTGTTTATAGGAGCAAAATAAACCATATTGCCCTCTAACAGTTGGTGACCTTTGAACCCAGTTGCTCCTGTAAGATCAAGTAAACTGTTCTTAATTTGTTTTCACCTTTTTCTGTTTTTTTTTTTTTTTTAAATGGCAGTTACATTCATATGCATTCATCTCTGCAGTGCATTCCTTAAACAAATGTTAAAGCATGGTCACAGTTTTAATTTTTGGCCCACACAAACTGCTCATATGTGAAAATGTGAAAATACATAAATGCATGGACTTAAAGAAGCCTTTCTTCCACTGCTGGTATATTGGATCTTGTGTTAACCTTTCAGTTTCTCCTCAGTCAATATCTGAATACACAAAACTTCTAGCTGACTTAAAAAAAGCTGATTTATTGCTTCATTTTAGATCTAAAATTCACAATTTTCTCTAAGAACCTTCTGCTATCTGTTTAGATTAGCTCCATTTTCCCCCCGCCTGTTGATCTGGAAGGTGCAGCTGCTGACAATATAGATCTGTGATGGTGTGGGCTTGTGTGTCTATGAGTGTGGGCGCTGGCGTGTTGTTGCACTTAAGCTTTATTAAGTGATGCAGCCCCAGTGTAAGGCAGAAGGTGTTTATAATCAAATTATTTGGACCGGCAATCCAATTTTCCAAGATAGAATAGAGTTAGATTTTGTGTATGCGTGACAGTGTGTGTGTTTATGGCGTGATGTTTGCACATGAGAGGGGTCTTGGGATTTCATGCTTTCTTTGTGCGTTTTTGTTAAATAGCCTTTCTGTGTGTGTGTGTGTGCATTTCAACTCGGGGGTAAAGAGAGACAAAGGATGGTGTGTGTGTGTGTGTGTGTGTGTGTGTGTGTGTGTGTGTGTGTGTGTGTGTGTGTGTGTGCGCATGACTTTGTGTCTCTGTGAATGGAGAAAAGACAAATCATGAACAAGACCCAGCCTTTGATAGAGCAAAAAATAAATATAGCACAGTCTTATTTACTGCAGAGACTGGAACAGTTAACTGTAGTCTGTTATCAGGTTATCTACAGATTTCAGGCTGCATGGCTTCAAGGGGAATTCTTGGATCTGGTGATGCCCCATCTCACCATGTCTTCCCATTTTTTGCTTAAAGAGGAGCTTATGAGTGTGAGTGTGTATGTATTTAACCCTGTCTAGCTTCTTTTAGGCCAACTGGATCTGAGAGCCTCTGCCGGCACAAAGAGGCTTTTCTGCCATTTCAGCATCTCTTCCTGTCCTTTTCTTCCTGCCTGCTTTAGAGGCAGTTTCCATAGAAACAAGTTGCAGGATGCCCTTAGAGAGAAAGATGGTAGATGATGGGGTAAGATGACAGCAGAAGTTGAACGAATGAAATGATTAGCCAATTATACTGATTTATAGTGAGCGCTTTTTTTATTTCTTCCCTTTTACACTTACTAATGTAATATAAACATCCACACTTATACAGGCAGGGAAGGTTGTTCCTCGAGCCCGGGGGTCTGTCTGTCTCCTGTCAGCAGAAACAGATGGACTCTGTCTTTTCTGAATGTGTGTGTAAAAGAAAAATGCATGCAATGTGCTTGGGGCAGAGGACTGAACAACAACCACCCCTTGCTGACCTCCTCATCGTTCTCTCGCTTTCTCTCTCACACACACACACACACACACACACACACACACACACACACACACACACACACACACACACACACATCCAGGGTTTGTGTGACGCAATAGCAACTCGGTCAGTGAGTGTCACTACTTCTCTGTAACGCCCCCAGGCTGCAGCAGGCACTTGGCCCATGAGCCACCTTTCAGCCTCCTCTCACAGCCCAGCAGGAAGCATCAGAGCAGGGGTAGAAACGGGCAAAGTGTGGGTCAGTCAGTGCCCCGAGGACTGAAGCTGAAATGTAGGTCTTCTTTGTGGTTGATTGGGTTCATGAATCATTGCTGATCGCTTTCTGTGCATGAGCACGTGAACACATACACATGATCAGCCATGCTCTTCTGGTCTCAAGCAAACACATCCTTGAAAAGAACTTCATCTCCTTGTCTGAATTTTGTCAAAGTCACTTTAACTCCATAGGAGTACCTTTGCATTGGCAAAAAAAGTTATCTTAATGGAAACCATGCAAGCGCTTACAGCTATTACTCAACTCCTGGCCTTGGACCTTTGTGACATATCTGTGCTTTCTCTCCCTTTGTTTCCCACCCTCTGCACTCGCTGTGAGGGAGCATGGTGTTCACATATGGATTTTGTTGTCATGACTGACCCATGACTGCCACGCAGTTACTGCACATTAAACAAACATCACTATCTATGAATAGAGATGTAAATAAAGAAGACACTGTGATTTTATCTGCTGTTCAGTTTGTAAACTCCTGTTAAAAAGGAATGCTTTTAATTCATTTCAATTCAAATTTATTTGTATAGCACCAAGTCACAACAAAAGACACCTCGAGGTCCTTTATATTGTAACCCCCTAAGAGAAAAGCCCTCGGCAACAGTAGGAAGGAAGAACTCAATTTTAGCAGGAAACCTGCTCCAGAAAACTCCAAAAACTCCTCCACCAGGCTCAGGGAGGAGTAGAGGGGTGTGGGTATCTGCCACAACTGGTTGGGGTGCGACAGAGACAGAAGACACCTAAACACTTAACACTTAACCTAATATGCATGTCTTTGGCCAGTGGGACAAAGCTTGGGTACTCGGAGAGAAAGAAACTAATCCCACCCAGCCAGTGAGTGGACTGGTATCCAAGACCATCTTGATGTGAGGCAAAGGTGCTAACGACTGCACAACAAATAAATACAGAATCTCCCTTACCAAAACTGGAGCACAGACATTTTGGATGGGCTTTTACAACATTACGTACGCCTCATACGCAGTGAACTGAATTAGCTGATATGCTTACTGCCTAGTAAATGATTAGTGGCCACACCCTAATGATGCAGACTCTAAGCTTTGATAAAATTTAAATAAGTGAGCAATAAAACTTCACTCCTGTGCCCCTGTTATGGACTAATCAGTGGTGAGCAAAGGCATTTGTTTTTGCTCCAAACATGTTTATACATCCTGTAAAACTGAACACTTGGAACTCTAAAGGAACTGACTCAGTTTAAGAGTCACCCTCGGGTAGCATTCGAGGAACTGCAATTTTTGGCACTTCAGCGCGCTTTCATTTTTTATTAGTTTTTTTAAGCCATAAAAGTTCTTACTTATGTAATAAACACATGATCAAAATCAGGCCTTGCAGTAAAATCAAGTGTTTTTAACATTGCTCTGCTGAGAGTAAACACATTCTTACATTACCTCTATCGGTCACGCTCATTCGGATGGTGAGACAAATCACTGTGGGAGTTTTGCACTGCCAAGAACTGGCAAAGGGCCCGCTCTGCTGTGTGCCACTGCAGCTGACACACATAAATCTAAAGCACATATGCAGCTCCTCTGTTGCACATCTGCATAAAACACAGGCACCGTTAAACATCCATGGAAATCTAGGTGCTTCAAGTTGAAGTGAAGCGCATGTAAGAAAGCAAAATTTCAACTACTATGTATATAATACAACGGCCCGACTTCTTATTTTCACAGCGCATCTCTTTCTGTGCCAGCCAGTGAGTCGTCAAATGTGCGTTTGCGTAATCCTGGCCAATTCAAGCAGTTTTGTTACGGTTTTAAAAAAAGGGGGGGATTAGCTTATGGAGCTTCAAAGCCAAATATAGAATGTGAGGGATTATAGACACATCAAAGTGTAAGAATAAAGATGGAGAGTACATCAGGGTGCAGTTTCATCTTCCATCTCCGTTTCAGCTTTGTGCTTTTTCAGTCTTTTTCACCAGAGGAGATGTGATGTTCAAGAAGTGTGGACTTCACTGGCGTTAAATGCATTTTGGTTTTAACTTTGTCTTTTATATAATATTAATTACTGCGTTTCACACAGTATAGTGAATATAAAAAGTATTTAGCTTCAAGCTCTTCTTGATTTCTAAGGGTTTTTTTTTTTTTTGCATATTTGTCACACTTATGTGTTTCAGATCATCAAATAAGTTTTAATATTAAACAAAAATAACCTGAGTAGATACAAAAATCAGTTTTTAAATTATGATTTCATTTATTAAGGAAAAAAGTGAACCAAACCTACCTGGCCCTGTGTCATAAAGTAATTGGGCCCTAAAACCAAAAACTGGTTGTGCCACCGTTCCCAGCAAGAACTGCAAATGTGCCGTGTTAGTTTTACACCAGATGCAATGGGACTCAAACCTTCCGAAAGGTTTAACTTTTGTGTCATCATTCTTCACAATATTTTCCCCAAAGTCTTGGAGATCATCAAAATGTTTTTTGGCAAATGTGAGACGAGCCTTTGTGTTGTTTTTGGTCAGCAGTGGTTTTCTCCTTGGAGCTCTCTCACAATGCCATTTTTGCCCAGTTGCTTACTTTCTTATCATGAATCATGAACATGACCTTAACTGAGACGAGTGAAGTGTGAGGTACTTTAAATGTTGTTCTGGGTTTTTTGTGAACTCCTGGATGAGTCGTCGATGCACTCTTACTGTGGTTCACTGCCTTAGAAATTGCTTTGTAACCCTTCCCAGACTGACAGATGCCAATGACTTGAGATTTTGGCGCAATGTGTTGATTTTTGAGATCTTTTAGCCTACTTCACTTTGTCAGACAGCTTCTATTTAAGTGATTTCTTGATTCAGCAGGTCTGGCACACTGAATTTCTCAAGGCAGAATTAGTTTTTCCGCTTTTTCACAGCACTGTACAGGTATATGGTAACTCTGGAAAAGTCTTTTATATCATGTTCCACTATATCACGGCTGATTTCCAGTTTATATTGCCCATTCAACATTTGAAAATAGCCACAAAAAGATTGCTGCAAAAAGAAAGTCATGACTCATCTTTATCTTTTCAGCCCAGGACATTACCATAAGCTCCCGTAATGAGGATGATGCGCATGAATGTGTGTGGGTCACGAAAAAGCAAAGTGTTAAATCTGAGCTGGTGCTGACTTCACCGTGACTGACAAAACCCAAAGGCGACTTGAACAATTGTATTTTAATGCCGCTTATGTAATTATTTTGATTGTATACCTCCCTAAATATAGGGATTATGCTGCAGTGTGGCAAAATATCTTCAGGGTCTTATAACCCACAGAGGATGGTTATGAAATGTTCTTTTTTACCCTGGAAGCGCTGAAGAGGAGGCAGTGCAGGGGAAAGAATCACCCAGAGCGGATTTGAAAACTGTAAACAGGTCGGAAAAGGAGTGAAAGGACTTAAACAAACGCTTAGGAAAACAGTGCAAGCTAATTATGGCGTGGTCTCTGGTTCACCAGTGTGTGTTTGTATGCACCACCCTTACTGCTGTGTTATGTTGTTCCAGTTGTGGCGGCTAGTGGCTGGTAACCAGCAGATCTAGGAGGATTTTAGCTATCCTCATAATCTTGCATGGAATCCAGCAGCCCCAACCACCACCACCTGGCCCCCAGGCACCAACACACACACACACACACACTCGCACATAGTCATAAGCTCCTCTTTGCACTGAATAGGTTTACAGTGCATGCAACTGTGTGCAGGCTCTGTTTCATAACATAAAAGTGATTGTCATCAGTGCTGGTGCAGAGAGAGGGAGAAATGTTTATGCTGATCAGTATTGAGATAGTCCCAGAACCTCACACTAGGAATTCTAATTTAATCAAAATGTATAGATAAAGCAGCATCTGTCTGGCGGTGTGACACAGTGAGCTCGCAAGCGTGTTGGAAAAGGGAAAAGCAACTTGCTGTAGTGCAGACGTGAGTGTGTCACTGGCAAACTCATCAGTTTTGTTCTGTTCACATCTTTGGTACATGAGGCATGGGTAATGAGGGGGATGAGTATTTGGAAAGGCTGTAGTGTAGATTTGATGTGCCAGTATAAACGCTGCCAACAACTATGACAGTGTAGTGGCACTGTGGTGCATTCACTTTGCATAGATTATTTAAAACAGTGAAGCAGAAACTTGAATGTAGAGGATGTCAGAGAAAACTGTACCTCCATAAATAGATCAAGATAAATAACATATAGAAAGAAAGAAGGCTCTGTGTATACGTGAAGAAAGGGAGAAAGAAATTGAGGAAGACTGGCAACAGATCTTCTTGTTTGTTTGACTCAACTAAAGGGAAAGGATTTCAGTTTCCCCTTTTGAAGAAATGTGATTCAGCACAAAGAGAGCGGAGTCTGACTTCCCATCCAAGCCAGGGCCAATGAACTCCGAGTCTTAGCAATAATACGATAACTTTCGAATTTGAAGTTTGACCTCAAAGGTGTTCAGACCGGTGGCCCCTCCTCTGCTCATGTGAAAAGTCTCCCTCTGTTTATGGCATTTTAACGGACTTCAGATGTCACCGCTCGCAGTTATGGCTGTAGATGTGTAATCTTTACAGCAGGAGAGGTGTGTCACTGGGTGGGGCTAATCGGTCTGTTCTCCTCGATGATTGGTCTGGGATTTTTAAGAAACAGTGTGAGATTTTTACTAGTTGGTCCAGCTGCACGCCAATCAATACGATTAGGCTGCTTTCAAGGACTCCTCGTATTTATTTTTACCAAGTGCAATGCAGAAAAGCGACCGTAGTTATTGTTGTTGTTTAGTTACCGTCCAAATGCTTCATTTTATGAATTACAATTAGATATTATCTTATCGTATTGTGGTTAGTTTGAGATATAGATAGTTTAACACCAAGTATTTTGGCATTTGAAAGAAAGAACCCTCTGTTTAAGGTATGCCAAAGCATGCCTCTCAGGCAGTCAGCCTCTGGGGGAGATCTGGCCACTGCTGTTTGATGTGGGCCCATATGCATGCATCAGTCACAAAAGCAACCATGCTTATTGTTTAAGGCAGGCTTGTATAGCATTGGGGTCAGACAGTGGTGAGCGCTGTCGCCTCATATCAAGAAGGTCCTGGATTCAAATCTGCAGCTATGTGTTGGCAAGTCAAAGATTAGTGACCTGTCCAGGGTGTAATATGCTTTGTCATGTGATAGGCTCCAACTGCCCCGTCACCCTGAATTGAATAAGTAGAAAAAGAGATGGATGGATATATAGTGTTGCATGGTATAGTACAGGACTGGATTATAGTACAGTATATCAGAAGACATTTCAGTCTAATATACTGTAGTGTGTAGTATTGAATAGTAGAGTTGTTCTAACAGTACACACACACACACACACACACACACACACACACACACACACACACACATATATATATATATATATATATATATATGTGTGTGTGTGTGTGTACTGTATATATACACACACACACACACACACACACACACACACACACACACACACACACACACACACACACCTATATATAGGTGTACAGTATAGACTAACTCCTAATCTTATCCTATATATAGGATAGCATATAAAAAATAGCATAGCATAATAGAGTATATGTGTATATATTACTATGCTATAGTATAGCATAGAATACTATAATGAATAACAGAGTATAGAATAGACATATTCTATTTTATTCTATTCTATTCTATTCTAGGATATTATAGTTTTGAATAGTAGAACACAGATATATTATATTATATGATATCATATTATAAATATTTAATATAAAGTTATATCATTTTATGTTGAAAAGGTATCACATCATCTTCGTCACTGATTATTGAATGTAGTGAAAGTTAATAGTAAGTTATTGATTTAATTAATAAATTATTCACTATTTATGAGTAAAACTCATCCTACACAAATGTGTATACTACATTAGAGTGGGGCAGTGATCAGGGAGCAGGGAGACACTGGTATTAAAGGTTCAGTGGCGAATTGAACATTTCCAAGCGTCAGTGAAGGTGGCGCCACCTCCTCCAGTTCTCAGCGCTCACTCAGCGTGCTCGCTCAGAGAAGCGGTGTGGCTGCAGAGAGACGCTCGTATGCTTCCCTCACAGGCACTTTAAACAGGATGTAGCGACTGAGCTAGACCACGGAGAGAAAAAAGCGAAAGAAAAAAAAAGAGCGGGTTAAGCACTGCGATGTGACACACGCCAGAGAGACAGCGATGACCGCCACGGCACAGGAGAAGAAGAGGACAGGAGTCCAGATGAGGCACCTCACCCCCGGCAGGTCTTGACGGCTGCTCCCGCTGACCGGAGACCCCCACCTCCACGCCACGGCCGCAGCAGCAGCGCACGGTTTACGAGCACTGAAAACACAACATTACCCGAAATATTTCACCCGTGAACCTTGAAAGCAGCCATGGGGAGCCAGGGAGACTGCTGTGTGAAGGTTGCGTTGAGGTAAGCCTCCGACGTCTGTCTGCTGGAAATCTGCAGACCTTAGCAGAGCACGCTTGTGTCTGTGCCTCCCGGCGATTAATGAAATGCATCATGCACACCTACAGTTTTCCACGCTCCCCGATGTCTCCGTCCATTTCTGGGATTCAGGAGATTACACAGCCACGGAGAATACCATTCCACCTTATT
Source organism: Maylandia zebra (assembly GCF_041146795.1). NCBI lineage: Eukaryota > Metazoa > Chordata > Actinopteri > Cichliformes > Cichlidae > Maylandia > Maylandia zebra. The sequence continues at coordinate 17,850,582 of NC_135171.1, forward strand.
TTACTTGGGCGGCGCTCTGCACAGTATCGACAAGGCAAAAGCACGCGTTTGTTTCACGCTATATCCGTATATAACTGTTCTCATGTGGTGGTGGTGTTGTGTGTATACGTTTGTATGCACAAGTTCTGCACACAGCGTCTTACATTCATGATTTAACATTGGGTGAAGTGACAAGGACAGCTGCAGCCAGGTGCAGGGAGGAGAATGGGCGTTTCTCTCCTAACCAATTTTTGCTGATATTATTCTTACATGCACCTACCTGCATCTATAACCATGCCTAGTCAACAGCTTACATATGCATGACGGAGTCAGGTCAATAACTAGGTTAAAAAGCAGGAGCATTGTTGTGCTTAAGAACACAAAAAAGTGTCCTGCAGCAAATGAATCGAGCACAAAGAGAATCTCTCCTTCAGAGCTGTGACATTCACTGCCTTTGTTGGATTGGGGAGCACAGCAGCTCTTGAATTGGTGAGAGGAGACAGTTTTCTGCATGTGTGTGAGCAAAAAATCCCAAAATAAAATTTGATCATAAGAAGTGAGCATAAAAAGTGCTCTAAAACCTCATCTGTAATCATGCTCATTTTACAGTGTGCAAAGCTGTGGCGGTGGTCTGACAGACCCCACAGACCCCCAATTAACTCAGAGCCACACAGACTGTCACATTAGCGAGCGACCGCCTTTTGGCAGTACTGCGTAACCGGCTTTCAATCTACACATAAAACAAACTACACAAACATAACTATGCTTCATGAAGCACCCATTTGAGGTCCTCACATCCCAATCCGGGTTCCAATAATTGATCTGAGTGGGGTGGGGGTTGAGAATGGGGGTGGGGAGTTGGTCCAGCAAAGCAGGCTTTTAAGATGAACTTTAAAAACACTGGCCCCATTTCCCCAGGGGAAGGCTTTATCAGCTGCCTCATTGTCAGCCACAGAGTGAATCTCCTTTGTGCTCATTCGCTGTGACAACTGTAACAGGAAGTGGAGTAGGTGGTGCTGACAGAAAAAAGGTGAAAAGGGAAGCCGTATAGGCCGCTGGTGGCTGTCGCTGAACTGAATTTAGCGAAAGAGAGACCAGCCAAGAGGCCTGTTGATGTGTAAATGACTCAGTGACTAACACGTCTGCCTTTAGCTCCCTCTTGCTCCTTTTTTTAATTTACTTTTTGACGTTATCATCAGTTTGTGAACAGGTTTTCATTTCTTTGTTCAGTAAGGAAGGTCAGATCAGCAGAGGAGCATTATCTTCGCGAGAGTACCTCGGAATTAGTTTTATTAGCGTGAAAGTCTTGCTGTAATTAAACAGGGGCTAAGTAGTAACATGTAATTACTCTGCTGGGTGAGCCGATGCTGCTCCTTTTCATCACATGTGATCTGTGTGTGTGTGTGTGTGTGTGTGTGTGTGTTTGACAGGAAATGGGAAGCTTGCAAATAAACACATGGAAAAAGATAACTTCCTGCTGAATAAGCAGTTACTTTTTCCCAATGACCTCCGAGCCTCTTTTATTCCCAGAGAAGAGGGCCTTTGATAAGAGGGGACGCCGTTTAATTGCTCCCATCATGCAATGCCCTTGGCTCAGAGCTTATGTCTGCATCTGCATGTGCGAATGTACATTACGAGGGCAACGGGGTTGACGTGAAGGCCAATGAACGCATACTCAGTCTCGTGTTGCCAGCATCCAATTCCTGAACGACCTACAATCCTACAATCCTGGATCCGTACGCACGCTTGAGTCAGTGGATCTGCATTGCAGACATGATCAGATGCATCTACTGTAATTCCCTCCTAAACAGTTGTTGTTAAATTGCCCCCGGCCTGGCTTTTGCGTCTTTATCCAGCTGCATCCATTTACAGTATCGGCTCAGTCGAGTGCAAGCAGGCTATAATCAGTAGATAAGTAGACACACTCACCATCACCTTCACACACACACATGCACTTAAGTTCAGGCTCCCACTCTCGCTGGTTTTATGTTGAGTGTTGCATTTTGCACCCCCGGTTGAAAGCTTTACGTCAGGACAGACTCTGAGTGAGAGTGGCCCGCCAATAGTTCAGCTTTTGCACCCTTGCATGCGTGTTTGGTGAGCGGTGTGTAAATTTCCATTTGCATATCGATCTCTGTCCCCCGCCGTTGCCCTCTGTGCGGCTCCCTGCCATTTACTCATTTCAGAAATCAAGTGACTCGCCCGCTGCTGAAGTGCTAAGTCAGCCCCCGTAGCTTGGTAGAAATAGACTCAAAGACAAATCTGTTTAATGCTGTTGTGCCTCCTGATCTTTTGATTGTTACTCCATGTTCTCACCTTAAGGCTCTGCTTTCTGTCTAATTTGAACTCGACTGCCCCCCTCCCCCTCATGGTTTTGTGGTTCTGGGGTGATGACAGTAATGAGGCTGAATAGGGGGAAAAAAAGCATAAAATATTCAGTGTTCCTTCAAACCCTACAGGTGGATGACTGGGTTGTTGCGGACAGTTATGACGCAGACCGTTTTGGCTAGAAGGCGATGAGAGTTCAGCTGAGGGGAAAGAAAAAGATGAGCTTTTATCTCTTGGACTCTTATGATGTGCTGATCAGCCAGTGTAAAAGGCGTCTCTACAGAAGTTCTTCATAAATCCATTAATGTGCTCCACCGGCTTTGAAACAAAACAAGAGCAGCGGGAATATGAGTGGGGGAAGTGGCCCCTCACAGCTGACACACAAAGGATTTAAATGGGAGTTTAAAAAAAATGGTGGTGTTTTGTTGTTGGACGCTTGTCCTGTGTCGGCTACCAGTCTCGCCTGTTTCCTGTGTGTGTTAATAGTTTGCCACACGGGCTGTGTCTGGGTTACAACCTCCCAAGGGGGTTGTTGCTAAAACAGCTGGGTTTGGTGGGAAAGTGTGTGTGCATATGTGTGTGTTACAAGCCTACAGTACTGTATTTACTGGTCACAGGGTAGTGCTGCAATGTAATCTCCTCATGGCAGGAGTCTTACACTTGGTCACGACATTCATCTCCCACTCCCACACACAGTTACACACACACACCGATCACTGCAATGGGAAACGTATAAACAGTGTTGTTGTGTTGATGAGGCTGTAAAGTCGCTCGTAGTCGGCGTGTTTGGATTCGAGGGAGGTGAGAGGAGCAGGAAACATGACAGAGCACACGCCCAAGTTGGCCGTCCGCAGCTGTGCATCACTTCCTCCTCATGCTTGTCTGGTTGTGGGCACGTGATTTTATGTTCTTTGTTTTTGTTGTTGTTGTTTTCAAAGTTGTTGTTACCCTTCAAGCTAACCTAATAGCACTGTGAGCGCTTTTTTTGGCAAGTGTACTGAAGAAGCTGTCTGCTGTCTGAACTGAACATGAGCTGAGACCCGGACACGGTGATGTGCAGAAATCAGTCGTGCTGGGTGTTTTGTCCGTCACCCCGTTTATCACAGAAAAACCTGTTGAATAATCTGGCTCTGCGGATTCAGGGGCTTTACAAACAGATTGCAGCTCCCTGAGGTCAAAAAAGGTCTGCAGAACAAAGAAGTTAGTGAGGTTGCCAAGCTGCACTTCTTAATCCTGGTTGCCAAACAGTCACACAACTACACGTCTGCTATCAAGTGTATAATAGACTCATATGATGTTGTTTGCAAATGATCAGAGGTGTGAAGGAATTTGTTACATGTTTAGCTTATGTGTTTAATAGATCAACAATATTTAGGTCATACATGTGCCAGTGATCTGGAAATGAGTTGTGCAAGCTGTCTATTTATGAATTTGCTCTGTTTAAGTATATCTGTACTCTCTAATGGTGCGCTGCTGTTGCAGAATGACTTCCTGTAAGGTTGCTTCTGGACCATCCACACTTCCTGTTCACTTCCTGCTTTGTGTGCTGCTGTGTTTTCAGTGAGGACCGAATGCTAAAAGAAAGCATAAAGGTGAAAGAAACACAAACCCAAAGACGAGCCTCTGGCTTTTCTCAAAATAACCTCTCGGAGTAAGTCTGCGACTCTGTTGCGCGCTCCTGAGTTAAAATAAAAAACACGCACTGTGAGTGTACACATTTACGCCATTTTAAACTTCCCTCTCTTGCTCAAGCTCGTCTGCACTGTGTGCAAAATAAAGTGTGACCAAAACGCTGGAATGTGACCAGCTTTCTCTCTTCCCCTGCCTCCTTCTACCTCCTATTCGCCCACTTTTGCGCAGACATTCAAAGGCACACACACACACACACACACACACACACACAGATCTGTATTTGAGTTTATCCATTTGAATTCATTAAGCAATGAAAGGCGCTTCAGTCCAGTCCAGCATTTGCATGTATCTCTTATCACGGTGTCATCATATGTCAGCTGGACCACTAAATAATAACTCGTTCTGCTTGAACCACAAGGGCAGTCTTTTCACAGCGTGTGTGGTCAGTCTAGAAAATAATTATCTTTATAGACGCTTTGTGGTCCGCGCATGTCAATAAACCATAAAACGAGTTTGGCCAGTTTATGTGTGTCGACATTGTTGTGGTCACTCAGAGATCACTGGGACTGAGTGTGCCTTTGGAGGGGGGGGTGGCTTTTTAAACAGAGCACCTCTTGGGTGAGCGTAGACAGAGGACACTGTGTGAATGAGTCTGATGTCAGTGCAGGTCTTTGTGCGCTCTGCTGAGCTTGCACGCACACAGACACACACATATAAAGATGCACATGCACACAAACACGCAAAAAAGCCATAGAATTGGAGGGAAGACTAGACGTGGATGAAGTCCAGACTGTATTTTTAGAGAGGAAGGGGATAAAAAAGAGAGCGAGAGGCTTGCGGAGTCAGTTTCTGATGTCCTCTTTGTTTTATAAACTGCTCTCCGTCTGCTGAAAAGAGCAATGCTTCCTGCAATTCACTGTAATAAATACAAAGAAAAATCAAAGAGGGAAAAAAGAGGGGGGGGGACAAAGTGGGGTGGAGTATGAAAAGGAGCAAGTGTCTCGTCTGCTGTCAAAAGGGCTACTGTAGCATGCAAATATGAGATGCTACATAAGTGTGCAGACTGTGTGTGTGTGTGTGTATGTTTGGGCATCGTGTGTATGAATAATTTGGGCGCAGCTGCACGTGTTTGCTATGTTCCCGTGGCGAGAGGAAGAAGCACAGAGATGGAGAGCCATAGATGTCCTGTCTAGACTGAAATTAAAACCTTACTGACTTCTCTATTTGAATGTCAGATGTTCTGCATAAACAATCTGAAATGATAGTCTTCTGCTTTTGTAATCTGTAAACTGGCAGTGATAGGAGTGTGAAGTTCAAGAGTTTTTACTCCTTCACACTCATCACACTCCATCCCTACATTTATATGTTTGTGAATGTGTCAGTAGAGCTGCCTACTGTGCCGATATAAAGGGACGTGATGTGTGTGTTTGTGACCAGCTGGCCCATAATCACCTTCACGGCGTTAAGTAGCTTAATCACTGCTGGCGTTTGTGTCTCTGGGTTTGTTTTGGGTTATTGTGTGTGAATGGAGGGAGGTGTCAGCAGGGCAAGGCTTTAAAAATGCTGGAATGAGTAACCGATTAAATGTGGTTATAATTGACATTTCAGTTGCAGCACTGTGCAGTTTTATCACCTCATATTTAGAAACAGCTTTCCTCCCGGTGTCGGCTGTACTTTGTTGTTACTGCTAATTGGCGAATGTTAGCTTGCTAACACAGCAGGGTTAACATCATATCTGCTGATGTTCAGGTTGAATCAGCAAAACTTTATTTAAAATAGAAGCACAGAGAGGAAGAGGTGCCTAGAAACACTGAGAGGCCTCGCACGATAAAAGCTGGTGATATTATTCAGCGCAGCCAGGAGAGTGCTGTCGTGTAGAAAGATAGTACATGACTCCATCCTCGAATAAATCATTTTAATTTAAAGGATCTGAGCCCTCTACTATTGTGACAAACTAGCACTTGTTATGATATATAATATTTATGTTGATGTGTTAGCAATAGTTTATTTTACAGAGGAGTAATATTAGGATTTATATGTGGGGGTGGGACAGCTGGGGCCCTCCACAACAGTCCCAGTTTTTCATTGGCCTCTTGGGAAATTCAGTTGCCCATTATTGTGTTAGACAAAAAAAAATGTCACTTTAGCTGTCAAATGCTGCATTTATCAGTTTCCTGGTTTTCTGGGTAAGCAGTGTACTGTTTGTTAGTACTTGTTTGTTGAAAACAGCTGGGTGGCTATTGAAAATTTTGCTTTATTAATCCTACTGCAGTCTTTGTTTTCCTTTAAAAGTGAAAATCCACTTAAATTTCATTTTGGGAACACTGTTATGGACTCTTTCTGATTACTGAATACTACAGTGCTTATTTTATTGGCTTTCCTGAAAAGACTTTCAGACAATGACAGTTCAAATGCTGCAGGTAGAATTTTAACAAAAGCCAGGAAGAGACAGCTTATAACTCAAATTCTCAGTGCCCTCCATTTTCATCATTTTCCAGTAGAGCTGGGCGATATGAGATTTTTTCATATCACGATATGTTTTTTTCATTTCAGGCGATAACGATATCTATCACGATATCAGCCAAATAACTATATTTGTAAGATTTAAATGTGCCGTTGCTCACAAGTAAAATGTGAAATAATCAGCAGCTTGTTTTTATTTAAATATTTATTTCCCATAATAAGTTCAACAGGGTAGATGTACTTAAGGAACATGAGACTTTTTCAGATAAATAAAGGCAAATATTGCAAACTACACAAAAGGCAGCCGCTAAAGCGTTTAAGTTTCAAAATAGAACAAACGAAACAGACTAAATTGTCAATTCCACTTAGAAACAAAATATTAATTCTAAAAATAAATCTTAGTTTGTTTTACAGAAGAACAGACAAAACTGACTAACTTTTCAATATCAAATAAACTGAGAACTAAAAGGAAATTCTCAATCTCTCCTTGTTGTATAGCTGAGCTTTTCAAACAGTTTTAACAGTTACTTTAGTCTGACAAAAGCCGAATGACGAATTAGCGCTTCCAGTCAGACACTGAGGCTACGTCCACACGTACACGGGTATTTTTGAAAACTGAGATTTTCCGTTTTCGTTTTAAAAAATAATCCCGTCCACACATAAAGGCAGAAATGAAGAAAAACGCTGCTAGGAACATGCCAAAGCAGCAGGTGGCGCTAGATTCCTAACCGTGCCGAAATGTTGGCCAATCAGAAGTCTAGAAGCCTCGGTGGGAAAAGTAAACAAAGCTGGGGCATAGAAGCAGAACTGAGTCGTATGTGTGGAGGGACAGTAACTGTGTGTATATGTAAGCATTTAAACACTGCAGAGAGTAGAATTAACAGTAACAGTATTGTAGAAATTCATTTCACCGAAACAATAACGTGGCGCACAGTGTGACGCATGCACCAGTTTATTGTATTTCCAGACTTGCTTTCGGCACAATTTACAGTGCACGCTACTCTGTTTTTTGTCAGACTTGAAATAGCCGAAATACCTTCACACTACGGAGCTTCTATGGCTCTTCCGTTCGACAAGCTCTCCGGCATTGGAACCATCATCTGTTTTCTCTTCGGTCACGCTCGGTTGATTTTTCTAGTCGGCACACTCATTTCCTCCATTACCCGCTGGCTGCTTCCCAAACAAACACACGTGCGGCTTGGCACTTGTGCTGCACGTAACAGGTCACGCAACGTGACGCTGCGGCTGTGATTGGTTCGGCTCTGTGCTACTTAGTTTGGATTGGCTGACCTTTTTTTTTTTTTTTTTTTTTTTTAAAAGAGGACAAGAGCGGCGAGGTCTATCGCGATAGCTTAATTTCTCTATCGAGTAAAAGTTATATCGCGATACATATCGTTATCGTTCTATCGCCCAGCTCTATTTTCCAGTAAAATATAGAATTGTATTCAAAGTATTTCTAATTTAAAAAAAAAAAAACATTAAATGAGTTCTAAATATACTATTTAAGATGTTTAATGAATACAAACCTGGTAGGTCTCTGAGGTCTCTAAGATCTGATCACCTAGCGGTGCACATATCTGAATCTAAACTGGGTGATTAGATATTTAGCTGTTATACTGCCTACCCTCAGAGGTTAGCTATTCTCCAACCTTTGCTAGTTTTAAAAAGAAGATAAAAAAATATTGTTCATATTGCCAGGCTTGTGTTTTTAAATCATTCCATATTTAGCGGCGAGTCGAACAAAATTCCATCACGTATACGTGAGATGTTAGACAAACACAAACAGAGGAGGTAACGTAATTGCAGGGGAATGATGAAATAAATGTTAAATGTAGGTGGAAAAAAGTATTTTTTAAAAACATATAGATGTTAATAATCGCTGTTCAGAGTGGTCTACTGGCTAAAGCACATACAGATGTATACATATACATGCTATGCTAGTTAAACTAATATTCTTCTTCTTCTTATCATTATTATTTTTTCTCTTTTTTTTTCCTCTTTCATTTCAGTTTTTTGTATCTCGTGAAGCACCTTGAATTAATGTAGTGTTTGAAAGGTGCTCTATAAATAAACTTGCCTTGTCTTTTTTTAACACCTTAGGAGAACTAGCTTGGGAGAATCACTTTGTTGCTGCATCATATCAAACTAATAATCTTCATTCTAAGGTGAAAGTGTTTTTTTTAATAACCTGATACTACAAAGGAATAAACGAAGACTTGAGCCACTGGCTAAGTTCACATGCCTACAGACAGACAGCCATGGTGATGGTGGCTGCATTAGCACTCATGCTAAATGCTGTCTGACAGAGAGGGAGTCTGGCCTGGTGGTAATGCTAACCTGCCCTCCAGGGAGGCAGACAGACAAGCAGAGTCATGGCAGCAGTCTGCAGCTCGGCAGCGTATGTTGTGGGCTCTGTATTAGAGAAAAACATTGAACAAAGGGATCTTTGTGTGTGTGTTTTCCTGGTGACCTTTATTGAAATAATTCCACCTCTGCATTTCATTCTTAGTATTTTGCATGTGTGTGTGAGAAATTGTCACACATTCGCTTCATAGCTGACATATGAACTGTAAAACATTTCAACAAAAATATTTCACATACAGTGTCACACTTAAGCACATAGATGAAACTTTCATATGTATTCATCTAAACAATGATGCTGACCCTGGATATGTAAGAGAAAGATATAAATAAGCAAACTTTTGGCTCTTTTTTCCTTTTTGTTGCTGCTTTGCTTTTAATTTTCGATCCTCTTGTCAACTCACTGCTTCCTCTGTCAGTCACACTGGCACAGTGAACTGGATAGTGTGTGATCTGTCGTTTGAAAATTTCCAAAAACATTATAGGTTTCCCCATGGCACACCGTAGTGATGGCATGGTGCTTTACAGCATCCATTAAAAAGCATCCACTCTTATTCTCTGTTTCAGATGTTGAAATGAAATAGACTCGGGGAGCATGGCACCTCTCTGACCTTGACAAGACTGTCTGTCATGAAAATGTATGAAAGGAAGCTAATTTGATTCTTTCTCGTGCCTCCACCCCCCATGAAGCGGCAGACACAACAAATGAGAGGGGGTAGGAAGGGGAAATGAGGAGGGGGGTGAGGAAGTGGGGTGGGGATTGACCCAGAATTAGCTCAGATGATGCGTACTGATGTGCCCCTGTAACAATGAGATGCTCATCTGAAACTGAATGACGAATGCGTGTCTTTGACAGCAGTGGTGGTGGGGGATTATGCCTCTGGCACAGTGACGGTCAATACCAGGCTAATAAATAACATTTGCACCGGTTTTACTAAAAGTAATCTATTGTTATGCTGTCAGTAGTAGCGCTTTGAGGTTCTCGAAAAGCGCTATATAAATGCAATCCATTATTATTATTATTATTATATACTCTTCATATACTGGTGGGCAGGTATGCTCTGATGGCAAAAAAACCCAGCCTGTGATAGCTTAGTTTTTAAAGCCTAGGCCAAAGTCTTTCACAGCCAATGCTTCACGCGTGCTCTGCCCAGCTTCCCACTAAGCTCTGCCCTACTTTACCTGATAATATCAGCTCTAAAAATGGGATATTTGAGCCTCCTAAGTGTCTCAAATATCTTTCTGGTTCCAGCTCTAATTTTGTCTTTGATATCTTGGCTCTGTTATTGCGGGGCGTGAATATTTATTCATTCATTCAGCTTCAAGGACAACTTCCGATGACAGTCTGTGTCTCTGGAAAATAAAATCCTGATGGGGATGGGGAAAGATAACAGAGTTGACAGAGTATTTCTTCAAGAGTCGACCTAGCTCTTTCCAGACAATGTAGGACAAGCCCGTCCTTGAAGTCTGGCTTGGTTAAGGAAATGCTCGTGCTAACATGGATGAGCCAGTGCACTCATTCCTGCTGTAGCATGCGACCCTGCATGCTAAGGCACCCAGTCAAACCAATGTGCACAGAGTACGTGAATTCTCCTCTGTCTTATCGCCCGTTACCAATTGGCAGCGGCGCCTCGGGCTACAGGGTCGCCAGTCTGTGAGGTTAGTTTGATAGATAAGGTTAACCCCAACGAGGCTGTGAGCTGTGGTATTTTGTGTCTGGGTGTAACTAAACTGCTCGTGCAATAAAAGATGAATGTTTAAATGGCCAAGTATCATCGATCGATTAGGTGGCTTATTTACAGTGTGGTTACTGCTCTCTGTGGCTACAATCTTTGCATTTATGTTTCCATAGTGACGCTGTTTCACCACTTTGTGAGTTTACATAGTTGATTGAATTGTTATGAATGTAACTGTAAATGCTTGTTTCACTATGAGTAAATCTGTAAAATACAGCTGACATATCACACATGTATATGCCAATATGAACACTTATTGTTTTGGGTAAATCACATAGTAGAACTGCTTTGACTCTCAGCCTCTCAGAAGACAGTGATCCAGAGTCAGCACTGATATGAATCTTAAGCTATCTGCTGATCCTCAGAGTATTAATCAAGTTACTAGTGGTGGTCTGTGAAATCTGAATCCTTTCTAGAATTTATTGGGAGGGTTTTTGTGTAAGCCAGGAATGCCTTAATGAAATTGAAGAAGAAATATTTTGTTTTTGCAGTCATTACTCTGGGCTTGTGAGGACATAGTCGTTTGTATCCACCAGTATGGCAGGACAGATGCCTATATCTTCCAGTCTGCATTGTACCACCTGGGCAAGCCAGCTGTCCACGCACAGCACCAGTCTCTTGTGACCACTGGCCCGTTTCCCCTGCTTGTGCTTGTTCACATACAGTGTGCATTCTCCTCTGTGCTTTCCCATCCGTTCAGTCTGCTTTCCTTTATATTTACTTTGTGTCTCCCTCTGCCAGTTTGTCCAACTGGTCCTTATTAGTGCTTTCTCCTCTGGTGCTCCCACCTGAGCCAGCTACTTATATTCATAACCCTGCTGTGTTTGCCTTCCTTCGTTATTTTTTCCCCCCCTCTCGTTGCCATAAATCAGAGACCAGGGTCAAGGCTGGAAAAATGCAATTTCTCGCCCCTCATTTGCTTTTGTTTGGTGCCAGCTTAATTCATTCATAACTCGTATAAACATATGTTGCCAGGGACAGTGCACAGTCAGGTGTCCATTGCTTATTTTCTGCCATTCCCTCAGAGAGTGTTGGACCTGCATATGAAATGTGTGTCTCTGTGTGTGTTTGGATAGTGGCTTGTTAGCCTGCTGTGATGTTGGGCTCATGTGGAGGATCGGAGACCGAAGTGAGAGACAGATTTTGCAGGAAATGGCCTGCTTCCATATCCTGTCATAGCAGTGGGTGTGTTGTTATTACTCTCGTCCACAGACACTCAACTGATTAGTCAAAGAGAGCAAAGCACAGGCATTATGGGAAGGGTGTCTTGAATAGACTGTGAGGGATTGAGCAGCAGACAGATGCAGGGAGAGAGACAGTTGACGGTTTTATGCGAGGAATCACTGCAAACAGCTGATCCAAAAAAATCGATGGGAGCACTGATTAAATGGGCAACAGGATAGAAATGCTTACTGTAGCTCAATAATGTTTAAGCGAGCCTCTGCTTGCTTGTGTCTTTTCTGTAAGACAAGAGGTCGGCATTCAGACTTTTTGACTGAAGAGACGTTGTAATTAAAGCTTTAATATCCCAGAAGCTGTTCATTAGTGTTCGCGATCAATTCACATTAAGTAGCATCAAGTAGAAAGTGGAAATCCTGATCTTTGCAGCGATCCATTCTATGTACTTATGTTACTGGTGATGACATTCATTTGGTCGTAGGGCTGGGCCATATCATACCATTCACGGTAATACCGGTATAATGTCGGGCAACGATAAGAAAATGAAATATCGCGTTAGAAATATGGGTAAAACGCGCATGCGCAGTGCCTTTGTTTTCATACGCACATGGAGGAAAAATGAGAAGGACGAAAGCGGATCGCTGAATGAAACAGATGAACCAGAATTGGTTTGTAAAAATGCTGCAACTTCAGTGGTGTGGCACTGGTTTAGCTTTCGTCTGTCAGATACACAACAAAGCACTATTTTTGGTAGCGCATGCTAGCGGGCTGTCGTTATTACCGTGTTGTTTGGAAAATACGGCACACTTAAAATCAATCCTTTGATTTTTCTGAAAATTGACAGTGCCCCTTATAATCCCGTGTGCCTTATGTATGAATTCTGGTTGTGTTTACTGACCTCGAAATGATTTTATGTGGTACATGGTGCTCGAAAATCTGTCAAATGTTTCAGTACGACTTTGCTAAGCTACAAACCCGCACTGCTTGATGGATTGTCGGAGTATTACGGCTATCGTAGTCAGGAGCCTCGCGGAGTGATACGTACTGTGCTTCAAGATAATATTACCGTATTGTGTGTGTATAACCTCTTTTTAAGTTTTGTGGATATTATACATGGTTATGCTGAGGATATGTCAGCCAATTTCCACTGGAAATGCCTTTTGGTTAAACTGTCAGCAAGGATTTGCATTTGCAGTGTTAATTTTTTATATGACTTTAATGCACATAAAAAAAACAGCTGCTTGTTTAAGTGAAAATACGTTTATTTATTTATTTTTTTGCACTAATAAAGTTGTGGAGTTGTAAAGTATTTTGTCTAGTGTCAATTATATCGTCAGTTATATCGTTATCGCAAATTTTCAAATGTATATCATGATAAATATTTTTGGTCATTTCGCCCTGCTCTATTTGGTCGTACTTTAAACTTTTGGAATGTGTATACCGGAATAATAATACTATATCTATTGGTTTCTCCACCAAACACTAAGTCATGTTTTCTTACGTCACACATTGACATGCAAATTAATTTATAACTTTAAAATGAGCCTTTTCTGGATTTTTGGTTGATTTTGTGTCTTAAATAACTGAAAATTGGAGACTGCTCATTTCTTTGTAAGTAAACAAATGTACAGATTGAGCAGGATCAAATAATTATTTCCCCGCACTGTAAACGATGGATGTAACCACCACGGTTGTTGATGTCCTGTTTTCACAAATTGTTTCTGAAGCCTCGACTTTGTAGCAGTGGATCCTGTTGTGGATCTAACTGACAGATTGAGGACATGGCAAACTCAGATTGTAGCAACTTGTCAATCCCAAGACAGACCCACCCTAAATCATACAATGCTTTATATTTTCTATTCTACCTGAAGGAACCTAATTTTCTTTTTTTTTTAAAAAAAACAACAACATGTTGTAACAGGTAAGACTTAAAGTTAGAGATTGACACAGGGTCATTTTGTCATAGCGGTGACAGCGGGACATCGTTTTACAACCAAAGGACTCCCCTTCTGTTGGCCATTAGAAGTGTCTTGCAATTAGGACACTGAATTTAGTCATGAATATATGTGACATATTTTTAAATCTAGTAATAAACTGTCTAAAAACCAGCCTTATGTGACTGCTACTGGATCTCTGAGACCCCCATCGATCAACTGATGTGGAAACAAATGGCCTTCCATTGTCATCCTTTCTGTTTTGTTACATTTGTTTTTTCATTTTGACCTTAGCAGCCAGTGGTCTGCTTCCACTCCATCCATTACTGCACCTCAGGGCCTCTCTCGTTTCATCCCACAGTCACTGATATGCCCAGAGCTCCTTAACCCAAAATAGGCCAAAGCAATTTCCTGAGTTCTCAGGGCTTTTCATGTCAAACATGCGACAGTCTTCATGAATCGCCACTTTATCCTCCCTCTCTTGTTCTTCTCATTTTCCCTCTCTCATTCTTCCCTTTTTCCTCTCTGTTTGTTTGAGTCTTAGAAAATAAAAGAGGTTGAGAGGGCGGGGGCGAGATAAATGGTTCAAAGGCTGTGAGACGGCTCCACATCAACAGCTTTTCAGTCGTCAGGTGAACAGCCCGACAAAGGCTCCCGTCACATATTGCCGGGACGCCTTCGGCTTGCAATGACACGCACGCGCCTTTTCATTACAGAATAAAAACAGGAGGAAACGTCATCGCTGTTCACCTACCTGTCAAAAACCCGCACCACACACACCAGACACTTAATCCAGAAGGATGCGTTAACACTTTTATGCATTGGGGATTACACGGTTAAAATATTTAGGACACTTGTTCTTTATATGCACTTTTTATGGCTGTTACTTTACTCATACCTGAAAACACTGATATGTCCGTTTCTGCAGTGTGGCTATACACTCTAACACATGGCTGTGTCAGCTGGGTTAATCCTAATCTGAACTCTGACAATGACGAAGCTCTAATCGGAGTTACGCTACGAGCAAACAGAGCGGAACCAGATGGAGACACAGCGCTCCTTATGTAATCTGTGTAGGGCTGGTTAATCTCTTTCAGGAAGGTTAGGACTGTTCTGCTCTGTAAATAATGTTACCAAAACACAAAGGCTTTTTCAGGATTGATTTCTTTTAAAAACTTTACCAGGTTGGGAACTCAACCCCCACATACTCTGTATGATTAGGTGAAACAGAAGTTAAGTAAGAGGAACTTTGAGGATTCGTCATCAGTAAAATATGACAATACCTGTTGATTCTTTGGTATTTCATGTGATGTCATCATCTCCCGCATGTGAAAATAGGAAGTGTACGGTGATTTGTTTCATCGCTGTAGCTCGTCAGTAGCACCTGAGTGACTGGAAAAGCATGCAATATTCATTATCATTACGCAACACGAGGTCGAATAATGAAATGACAGGTGTCGTCGCTTTATGCTACTCACAAAAAGGCAAAAATAGAAATGAATGAATAAGTAATGAAGTCACAATAAACAAATAAATAACAGGCTGTGCTGGGCATTAGCTTCTGTTTTCCCGGTTCACCTCACCAATGTCACCGATTCTCTGCTGATGGGTGTGCTCGCATTTATATAGCTTTTTTTTAGACTGCAAGTCACATTTTGAGGATACATTTGTACCGAGCTTTATCTACCTCATGTCCAATTTAAAAGTCACCAATTAACCTACCATGTGTGTCCTTGTGTGGAAGCCAGAGTGCTCTCTAGAAGAAGCACACGGGCACAGGAAGAACATGCAAACTCCTCACAGAAAAGGCCCAGCCAGGATATCCCCTATCAGTTGCACATCCCATGCCCCTATCTGTGGCTCTTCTTAACAAGAGCCTGACACAGGGATTCGGCCTCCTCTGGTTTCCATAAGAAGTATAGTCATTTCTTTGTTTTGTTGAGCTAACTAAGCTAATCAAGTTTCTTTGCATGCCCAGCTGGGCACACGGTGCAGTATGCTAATCCATGTGGAGGGCTTGGAGAGTTTGGCAGCAGCTGAAGAAACAGTTTCATGTTCATTTCAAAATCAATTTGATGGACCTCTTTACAAATGGGTGTGCTCGCGTATTATTTTATGGCAAAGTGCTCTTAGGGTTTACGAGAAATCCAGGCTGTGGTGTGTTGTGCGCGTGTGTTTGTGTGGAGACAACACCCAGCTCGCTGACAGCGTGGTGGGGCTGCGGTGCAGTGAAACCAGCAGGGATGCATCCTGAAGCTGCTGCCTACCACCAACAGGCACAGACAGGCTTGGAATTAAATGGAAACACTTCTGAGCACATTCAGTGTTATTTAGGAAAATAATTGAGGATAGCTTTGATGTCATTGTGTAATTGAATGAAAAAATGAGCTGCAACACATCTTCTTTAAGGTTTTAGCAGATATTTTCTCGAATAACTGTCCCAGACTCTCAAAATTCATAGCAGAAACATAGCAAGCTGTTAAACCTTTACTTAAAGAACTATAGAAATACTACTGAAAAGCATGACCCAGATTGTAAACGAGTGGATTTGCAACAAATCCTGCACACAACTACTTCGTAGTCTCAAACTCAGGTCATGCACGGTGAAGGAGAAACAGATGGAGAAACTTTATTGACCAAATGCAGGTTAGCATTAAGAGAGAACACCGTATTTTTTCAGCAATCAACCTGCCTGCCTCATATTCTTTACACCAATAATTCATTGTTAGACAACATTATAAACAGACAGGCTCACTGTTCAGGTGGCTGTAGCCATCATTCATTCAAATGAAATGAGTTGTGTGAAAGAAACAGGGTAGGAGAGTAAAAATGATGACAGGCTTTACATTTGTCTGTCTGCTGGCTGGTTATTAATGAGGGAAATGACAACAGAGGGATATTAAGCTGCGCCATCTCCCACTCTTTCAGCCACTGTGGGTGGAGAAAAGAGCAGGGAGCATGGCCTCAGTGTGAGGCTAGATTTGTTTTTTAAGTTACAGCTATGAATTTATTCCATTTTCTGCTGCTTATCTGGGTCGGGAGGCAGCTGTCTGAGCCGGTATGCCAAGACTTTCCTCTCCTCAGCCACTTCCTCCAGCTCTGGGAAGACACAGAGGCAGCTGAGAGATGTAACCTCTCCAGTGTGTCTTAGGTTTGTCTCGGGTCCTTCTCTAAGTTGGGCATGCTCGAAACACCTTGTAGGCATCCTGCCCAAACCACCACTCCTTTTGGAGTAAGCTCATTTCCTCCACATGTATCTGCAATCTCAGTCTTTCCATCTCTTTTGTTCCTTTATTTATTTCAGATACTTATTTGTTTTGTCTTCATGGAGACATGTTTGACATTTTAATGTCCTTCTCATTGTTTTTCTTTTTAAATAACATCATCTGTAGCTCACAGTGTACATTACTCCATCTTACTGCTAGCCTTTTTCTCAGTTGCCCTGCAGGCCTGAGCTGTGTGTGAGAAACCAGCTGTCTTAATCGATCAGATTCTTTAAATTGCCAGCTTGATTGACTTCATCTGATATAATAATAGCGGCGGTTAATTGTCCGGAGAGTTCACCGCAATCACACGGGTGTTTTGTCTTCATGCCTCCTTGATGTGGTTTCCATACAGGCATAGAGATGCATAATCCTTTCAAGCTGTTGTTGCCAGTTTACCATCCTTTTTTTCAGTCCTGCTTTGGACTCCTCAAACATTCGAGGGAACCGTTTGTCGTTCTAACTGGTAATACTCCTCTTTGTTGTGCAGGTAGAGCATATATCTGAACCTTTTCGCTCAGTGGTAATGCAGTGGTTTGCATTGTCGCCTTGAATCTGCTTGGCTTTCTGTATCTTCTCCCTGTCCCTGTGTGAGCTCTCTGGGGGTATTTCACTTACTCCCACAGTCCAAAGACATGCTTGTTAGGTTAATTAGTGAATCTTAATGGGTTTTAAGTGTCTATAATTGCCTGTCTCTGTGTGTAGGCTCTGTGATGTACTCTGTACTGTTCCTCTTGGGTTAGGCTCCGACCCCCTTGTGACTCTGAAGTGGATGTGCAGTTAAGTGGATGTGTTGTGCGACTGGAAACTCTGCTGTGTAAAATGACTAAACTGCAAACGCAAAAGTGTGAGGCGTGACCGAGCATTCTGCTGACCTGTGGAAAATACACAGTTGCTTATCTGTGGGTGTTACATATAGGTGCAGATGTGCAGCATGAATGCATTTGGCTTTGCTAAATCTGACACACACACACACACACACACAATACAATGACTTTACAACATGTTTTCAGTGCATGTGTGCGATCATTAGTGTCTGTCATGTAAGGGAGGAAAGTTAAAAAACAAATAAAGTTGCCATCCTCATCAGTCATCAGACTTAATGAGCTGTTCACAGGTCAGTTTCTCATCTATGTGAGCAACATGATTTTGCAGGGCTCTTCAAATATCACTCTCACTTTATTTAACCTGTTTCTAAAAAACACACCAATCCCTGGGCATCAGGGTCCACCTCACCTGTTGTTCTCTACTTGTTGACACAACCTTTCTTGGACGGCAAAATGACCTTTGAGCCATCTGCCAACACCTAGTGAATGTACTGCGGGTGGGAGGAGGGGGTGTCTTGTGTGTTTGCATTTCAAACATTTGTTACCGCCAGACAGGAGAGGGGCATGATTGGTAGAAAGAAAGAAAGCCAGAGGAAGAGGAAGCGAGCGAGTTAGTACAAGTCCACACGGGTGATTAATCTCCCCGGCTATCAGGAGAAAAAAGGAAATGGAAAAAGGCCTTTTTCACTGCTTCTGCCATTCAGTGATTAGTCCAGTTAGTCTGCTGCTTTCTTTGGCAGTGAACTCAGGGAGGGCTCGAAACAGGCCGAGGTGCGAGGATGGGCAAGAGCACAGAAACAACACCGCTGTTCATTTGCCGATCAGGAAGTTTAATCTCTCGTATAACAGATGGGGCGATGATGGCGAGGAGCTCTTGGTTATGTAGTTTTTGATAAGAGCATGTTCTCTGGAAAAATGGACAGTTTTCATGAAGAGCAGCTTTCCCGATTGGCTCTGTGCCGAAAACAAGAGACAACGGCGCTCTGAAACACTCGAGTGAATGCGATTAACTCTGCCTCTTTATGTGTGTGCGGTGCCTTTGCTGGAGTGTTTACATTAGGGAAATGAGCCCTTTGGCTATCACATCACCAGTTTGTTCTTGAAGGTTGACTGAACCCACACACAGACACACACAGACAGACAATACCGCACAAAAAAGCTGCTACTGGCGTGCTGATCTTACTGGTCCTCCCTCCTTGTTGGCAGCAGACTTGGCACTCGCTCCGGGCATTTTCCTACAATTGGGGAGCAGGTTAACAGTCGACTTTGAGGTGATGATTACTGGACGATTGGGCACGATGTGGTATTAGCCTTTGCCATTTGCGATTAACTAGAATGCCATCCCGTTTTGAAGTGGGCACACAAACATATGCTCACACATGCAGACGTAGCACATTAGGAGTCTGGCAGTTTGTGCAGTTCCCAAGGAAACTGTGCCCTCCTAAACTGTGCCAGCTGAGCGAGAGGAAGAAAAAAACAAAGTCACGCTATGACTTGTGTGTCTGTGTGTGCGAGTGCGTGCGTACATATTGAGAGCCTAATAAAAAACTTTCTTAATATTGCCAAGAGATTCAGCATAATAAAAATTTTCCAGTTTTTCTTTAGAAATTATAACTTTATTGAAATATTGTGTAGTACAACTACATTTGCAATCCCACAGGGGCTGATATGCTCTATCGCTACATTATCTACATTTAAGTACATTTATCACAGTGCACTTCTGTAACAGGAAATGTGAATATAATTAAACAAAGACAGCTGGTGTTTGCAGCATATTAAATCTTCATTTATAGTGCAACCTGTCACGGTCGGGCGGATCACACACAGTAATTCGGCGTGCCCGTGTGGCGTGCTGGCTAGACCCAAGCGCGGCGAAGGCTAGCGGTGGGTTTGGAGCAGACACGCAGTTATTCTAGTAATGATCAGTGCACGAAGCGTGGCTTCGGAACTGTCGTTACAGACAGAGAGCGAGCGGAGCCGGGAAGAGAAAAAGGATTGAAACTGACACGATCTGATGTCTGAGCGGCGAACAGGTGGGTGGCGTCTCTCTTTTAACCCCGGCCCCGTGATCAGCTGATCACAGCCGATCACCGGCTGACACAACGATAACATCACACTCAAAGCCTCTTAATCATTTCATTTCAAAAATGCTGTATCAACTTGTGATCTAAGCCTAACAACTAGTTTGAACTAATACTAAAAAGTGTCGCTTGGAAAGAAAAGCGTCTGGACGATGACCTGGATGACTGAGAACCTTCACAGACACTAAGAAGTGTCACAACTTGAGCGATGCATGCGGCAGTTCTCGCTGTGATTTAATGTTTCACTTTTGATGGAATAGGACGCTTCACATTCAGCTGTTGCTGAGTGTAGCTGCTGCTGCTGACAGACACGTAGCTGACGGAGTTGTCACTATGTGCTGTTTTAAAAGCATTTTAAGACATGATAGCAAAAGTAATGAAATGCTGTGCTGTGCAAAAGTCTCGAGCCACTCCCGATTTCTTTATACCTTGTCAGAAACATGGGAAATGGGTGTAGCAATTTATTTAAACATGTGCAAACATATATGGGAAGTACATATGAGGCAAAATGTGTTGCACAGTTCTGCATGGAGGATCAAAATCTGATGGTATTTACTGGTACTTTTAATTTAATCAATTTTGACAAGATTTCCAACACTGGCTGAAATGCAACCCAGCCCATGACAGCGCCTCCACCGTGTTTACAATGATAATGATTTGAACTAGGGCTGCACGATTAATCGTTAGAAAATCGCGATCTCGATTCATACTTATGTGCGATCTCATTTCCAAATGACAACGATTTAAAAACAAAAAACAAAAAAACAAGACGACGACGACGATTGTACCGCATTTTCATCCGGGACGTAATCTGCATGAGAACAAGCGCTCACTCTTCCTGCTCAACAAATGACAAGGGCGGAGCCTTATACCACGTGATGCAGAAGCTGTGCCGTGTGATGCTAAAATTAGCAGGGAAAAAACAACGGAGAGCACGTCAGGGATGACGAGAAAGTGACAGGAGAAAATCCGTCCTGGTCAACCACCCAAACATCAATAACGGGAACCTTATACAGCGCTTCACGTCGAACTCCCGCAGGCACAAAGAAATTACAGAGGCTATTACTTATCACCTGACCAAAGATATGGCTCCCATCAACACTGTGCAAAACGAGGGATTTAGGAAAATGATCAACACCCTAGACAAACGCTACACAGTGCCGTCCCGCAACTATTTTTCTATTGTTGCACCACCTGCTCTATACACGCAGTGTCGAGCAACGGTGGAGATGTCTGTGAAGGTTCTCAGTCATCCAGGTCATCGTAGTCAAAGGAGCTTGCAAAGAAAAGTAAGTTGCTTGAAGACGTTTCACCTCTCATCCAAGAAGCTTCTTCAGTTCTAAGGTCAAATGGTGGAGAGTCCCAGATATAAACCTAGTGGGAGTAACCCCCCACAGAGGGACAAAAGGACCCCCTGATGATCCTCTAATCGCCTGAGCCAAGATGTGAAACTGGGTGTGGGTCCCAATCAGCCAGAGTTTTGGGTGTGTTCATTGTGAAACCTGACCCCACCTTATCATGCGAATCAGGGGGTCATCATCAGGGGGTCCTTTTGTCCCTCTGTGGGGGGTTTCTCCCACTAGGTTTATATCTGGGACTCTCCACCATTTGACCTTAGAACTGAAGAAGCTTCTTGGATGAGAGGTGAAACGTCTTCAAGCAACTTAAAGAAGTCCAGACGCTTTTCTTTGCAAGCTCCTTTGACAATGGTGGAGATGGAATTTCAAGCAGTACAACATTTTGCAGCAACGACAAAATGTGAGACATTTGTTGTTTTTATGTTTATTTATTGTTTTTATGTTCAGTCTCAACTGTTACGAAGTTGATGTGCAGTTAATAAGTGCAATAAATATTTATACTGGAAAAGAAAATCGTGAGAGAATCGTGATCTCAATTCTAAGCCAAAAAATCGTGATTCTCATTTTATGCAAAATCGTGCAGCCCTAATTTCAACCCAAAGTTTTATTAAATTTAAAGACCCGTTGCCACTGATTTTCAGTGCAGGTCTTGTGTGATTTGGAGTACCTCACCCTTTTCTTCCTTTATCCTTTCATTAAAAATGTCTTCCTGATAGCCAGCCTTCCACTCAGACCACTCTGAAGAGACCTCAGTGAACAGCAGGGAGTTTAAGTGAAGGGCCCGATGCTTCTTTTGAGTCCTTTTCTAAGTCTTTGCTGGATTTTTCCCTGTTTCTTAATAATGTTCATGTAAATAGTGTTTTTTAGGTCTTGCCCAATTTCCTCAAATGTTTTAAGGAAACACTCCACACCATGCAGTGATATGCCAAGTTCATATCTGTCAAACTGTGGCATTTTGTTTATAAATTCAACTAAAGAAAAAGGAAAGAGGTAATTTTAAAAAAAGAAAAAGAACATACAAAGTAATCAGAGGGAGTGAACACAGCTGGGGGAAACAAGGCACAGGTGAACCGAATCTAAATAAACAGACAAGGAGGAAGTAAAATAAAACAGGAAGCAACTAAAGAGAGAAACAACCAACACAGTGTTAGGTGTTTTTAGGCATCGCAGGTTGTTAAGACAGGGCCTTGACAACAAAACA